>NW_009210563.1:0-1737 GCF_000690835.1 Fulmarus glacialis
GCTCACCAGCCCGGGGAGCTGACCCCTCTCCAGCCCTTCTGCAGAGCTGGAAATGCTCACCGCTCCTCTCCTCAGCACGTCCACCCACAGCAAGGGCAGAGCTCTCGCTCCCAGCATTCCCATTCCCGAGAGCATAACCAAGGTTATCCCTGTGCAAAACGAGCCACGCCAGCAGGAGAGTTAAATTTGGGCTCCTGCGGGCAGAGCTGCCCCAGAGCAGCGGCGATTGCAGCGGTTGCACCATGGCTTCGCCTGCGCCCTCCAAAGCAATTTCAAAGCAGCTTTACCCGCGCTGGTGGCTCCGAGCTCAGCACGTGCAAAGCCGGTGAGCGGAGCCGGGCTGCGGAGCATCATCTCCCTGAGCCGCTCTGAGTGGTCACACGTCCCGGTGGCAATATTTAGGTTAAGTCCCGGGTGCTTACACTGCTTTGCAAATTCAGGCAGAGCTCTTCTTCCAGATGACGTTAAACTCATGCAGTTTTCCCAGATATAAAGCCTGGTTTAATCAAAGTTGCAATTAAACCTGACAACCTCCTTGTGCAGACTCTCCTAAATAAGATTAGGAACAGCTAAAATTAGTCTAATTTAGTGTTAATCATTAATCCTTTTATCCACTCTTAATCCAATTTAAATGTCCATACAACGAGCTTGCACAGACTTTGTTACTCAAATTTAAAACAAAATTGAATTAAATATTATTTAATTAAATCAACACAATCTGAGTGCTGCTATAAGAGGCATTTGCCACAGATGATTATCAGCTGCTTGGTTAACCCTCAAAATTATCCTGGGCTCTGTGCTCTCCCTACCACTCCAGCTTTTAGTACTTTGGGATTGCATAGACATCTCCATCTATATTTAACAAGTAAGAAGGACCCTTCCTAGCCCTCAGGTTGGAAAAGAGACTTTCAAATATAAGGTTTAGGAGGCAAAGAAAATCCTGCCTCAAAAAAAAAGGTTTGGGTTTTTTTTTTTTGAGGCAAAATGTCACAATTCCAACACTTCACACTGACCTTTGTTTCTGAGATTGCGTACTGCACAGACAAGCTGCTTTCTGGTGTTTGTTCAGGGCCTGAACAGCTCACGCTGCTCATCGCTCCGCGGGGCTGGAAGGAGAGAGCACGTCTTGCACCGTGAGGAGCCAGCAGCCTCGCCATGCAGCCAGCCCTGGCTGGAGGTATGGTGACCTTGAACTTTCCCTGTCTAATTGCTGTCTCCTCCAGCTATCTTTTCAACAATGGTCATTTTTCAAAGCATTATGGAAAAGAAAAAAGCTTAAATACAGGAATCGACTGTAACCTTTGCTGCCAAGTTGGCAGAGAAGATAAGGACCTTTTATTTAAAGAAAAAAACCCAGACACTGAGGAGGGATAGACAAGTCTTTAGCAACTTTTACAGCCAGTCTTGCAATACAGTTTCCTAAGCACATTCAAAACTTGCAAAAAACCCCCAAGTTTTCACTGGCAGAGTTTCCTTGGAGCGCTGTGCTTGCTGTGAACGCCCTCCCACCCGGCGCACGTGCTGCGGGGGGCAGGAGGGGCGGTGGTGGGGAAATGGTGGGGAAAGCCTCCAGCCGACGTGCGGGATGTGAGCAGCGAGGGGTGACTCACTGCTCCACACATGCCCAAGGCAGAGCTCAGCAAGGAAGGAAAAAAAAAAAAAAAAAAACAAACAAAAAAACCCAACAAATTCAAGCACCATGTCTCTTCGCGAGGCGGGCCGGCCACTCCCCATGCC
>NW_009210563.1:1758-3553 GCF_000690835.1 Fulmarus glacialis
GCTGAGCGGCGTGCGGGGCATTAATGCCTGCAGCCCGGGGGGGCAGGAGAAGAGGGGAAGAAAACAGCACAGTCCTCACCCGGAAGATTGCAAACAAGAGTTTAGGATTGCGACCCCAACACAAGCCAGACTTTAGGCTGGTTTTAATTATAGAATCAGAGAATGGTTTGGGTTGGAAGGGACCTTAAAGATCATCTAGTCCAACCCTTATGAGCCAGTTCACTGATTTTTAGGGCAGAATTTGGGCAGTATCACCTCGTAGGGCAGTTTTTCAGAAGGGAAGGTGTTTAAATCCTCCCACAAGAGAAAAAAGGGACCTGGCTAACTAACACATGCTCCAGCAGTTCCCACATTTCTCAGAACTCTCTTCTGCCCCTTTCCCACACTGAGATGAAACTGGTGCTCAGCCTCAGCTGTGCCGCGGACATACCGGCTTCAGCACCAGTGACACTGCAGGGGCAGGAAGGGGAAACACGGTACCAGTTATTCACATCACAAGTTATTCACATCACATCCCGGGTGGGCTGAGAGAAAACCCAGCTCAGGGGCATCAAACCCCCATTCCATGTGCCACAGCCCCTCTTTTCCATGTGCTGGGGGCAGGGAGTAAGAGAACCTCCCTTTTCCCCTCCCTGGTTTGAGGACAAGCCCCCTTCAGCCCCAGCTTGCTTTGGGGGCTGCCTGCCCACCCTTCAGGCTGCGCCTCACCAAGGTTTACGAACACCCCTGGGTGCTCCTCCAGGAGGTTCAGCCTGGGGAGCCACCAGGCAGCAACCTCCTTTACAGCATCTTTTGAAGGCTCCCTCTGAGCTTTACCTCTTTCCATATATACCAACAGCACCTTAAAAGCGCTGCTATCGCATCAACTCACGCTGTATTGTAATTTCTGTACACTGCCCTGGCAGAGCAATTCCCATCATCTCAGCCATAAGGATCAGATGAGAAATCTGTCCAGATACCATCACCTGCTCTGCGAAATTAGAAGTTGTAAATCCCAACAATTTCTTGTGGCTTTAGCAACTTCTTTAAGGTCAGCAGCCTCTGAAACGTATATGGTTCTTCCAGCCAGAGCAGTATACGTGCACCGATGGAGCCACCAGCAGAAGCAGATGACGTAATCTGTTCTATGTTATTGATGCAATGCTCTTCGACAGCAAGCTAGGGAAGAAGTGCGACAGTGCTGCCTTCTGGTTTTCCCCCAAAAGGAAATACACTGTCCTTTAGGTGAATCACAAGGAGTGACACTTACAACGGGGTATTACAGAGTTTCAGCATCCAGTGCAGGAAAAGTGAAAAACAGGGTCTTAATGGGTTGCCCATAACTTTCACTAACTTAGGAATTTCCAGTTATTCTCTTATTTCCAAGAGATCAAGGTACTGTCACACGCTGCATCTATCTGCTTTTAGTGGTTCCCCTTGCCATGAACCACCTATAGAAACCTTTAACAAACATCTTCACACCTCGACCTGGGTAACACCTTTGTTATGCTCCACTGAGGCTTTTTTTTTATCCACTTTACTACAAGAAAGGGCAGCAAGACAAAAACATCTATTTTGCTGAATTGGACTTTGCACAAATCCAAGCCCCAGATCCAAACACTGTAATATTTTTTTACGAGCTATGGACACAGACCCTCTCCCTCATGCCCAAGTACTAGCTCAGTAAAGCTCCTACTAACATATTAAACATTTCTTACAGAAGCAGCCACGGAGCTGCACTGCAAGTCGTACATAAGATCTCCGGCTGTGAAATCCAGACGTCAAGATTTTTTTTTTGTGGGGGGGGAATACTAAC
>NW_009210564.1:0-3321 GCF_000690835.1 Fulmarus glacialis
CCCCGCTGTCCCCCTGAGGGGACCTCGCTCCCCGCTGGTGCAGTCTGCAGGGACCCTCTGGGAAGGCTCAGGTCCTGCCAGGAAGCCTCCAAGGGGGGGACCTGGAGGACGGCGAAACGCAGGTAGATGGGAGGAGGGCGCGGTGAAACGAGCCGTGGGACGGCTCGTAGAGAAATGAAGTGGTTGGCAGGATTCATCCCTGCGTTGGGTTTATACACTTGCGAGATGCTGACTGTTGTGGCCATCGGACAGAAGCCATAGTCCTGTTGCAAAGAAGCAGCTGATGCTCTGGAGGCTTAAACGCTGACAGAAAATCACACTCTACAAAGGGGCAGAACTGTGAAATTCGCTGCAATTGGCAAAACCTGCAGCCTTGTTAATCTAATATTTCCCTGTTTGTACAAGAAAATGTCGATTATGCCCTTTTGTTTTACTGGACTCAATTGAGTGATTTCCTGTTAGCATGGCAACCAAAATTTATATTTCTCTAAGTGTGCTTTGTAAGTGAGATGGGTCTTCCAATGCTAAAACACCTTTTAGGTGGAAGTAAATAAAAACACTTTCCAGTCTGTGTTTTTTCTTCCAGAGAATGGGTACTCCTCAAAAAATGAATGAAAAAATGATAAAACAGAGATTGCACCTTGGTTTCAGTTGAGAAAGAAATACTTCTTTTTATAAGAATCAGTGCATATATAGATTTCCTATAGAATGTAGTATATACAGAATGGGAAATAGCTTATTATAAGTCCTACACACTAAACTAAATGCCAACATTACAGCACCTTTAAATCCAATCTACTTGAAATTTCAAATTTAGTTGTACTGCAGTGATATAGCACGTTTCAGTGTTTACGTTACTTTCTCCAAAGCCCAGACCTGGAAACCTTAGCAAGTTTATCTATGCAAGCCTACAGATTTTTCCGTAATTTAACCTCATTCACATAAGCAAGAGTTTTACGTACAGTCAGAGAAGCCAAGCACCAGAGTGAGACCGCTTTAGAACTGTCTTAAAATAGCAGAAATTCTGGACTTACAGAAGACATGAGTTTACACGCCTTCTTCAGGCAAAACTCAGAAATAGGCTTTGTCCTTTAATATCAAAACAGCTGAAACTCTCATGGCACAATTTGGTTTTCCTTTGGTGTCGCCTTCTATACTGGAAAAACCTTGGTTTTGCTTGCAGAGAGATGAGGTTCTTTACTATAGTTTTTCTTCTTTTTCGTGTTCTTCAGACTTTGGAACAGATGAGACTGTATTTGGAAACAGCAAAACAAAAATATGTCTGTCTTTTAAATTCAACTTCAGCCACTTATTCTGACTCTATATATAGTAGTCATTGCCCTTAAAATAGCTCCAGAAAGAAATTCCATTTCTTCTTATCTCATCTTATTTAGAGCCAAATACTGCTAGTTGAAATGTAAGTCAATTGAGGTCACTACAGATCTGGTATGATTTTGCTTATCTTTTCAAGTATGCCTGCTGAAAATACTGGGTTCTGAGCAATGTGGCTCCACTCTTGGTGAAAGTGGCTTTGCATTACTCCAGTGTGGAGAGCCCACCATGTATAAGTTAGAGGACACAGGTAGAGAAAACTATTAAGGGATTAGCTTTCACCTTTGTTTGTGTGTGTATATTGCCTCACTTAGGTGTCAAGTAAAAATGAGCATGACTGCTCCTCCCAACACCTGAGACCTGGCTCCATGCCAGTACACTGTTTAATCTGTCAGCTTTTTCTGGGACATGATTCATTGGAGTGAGGTGGCAAAATCAACAGGGAAAATCCCATGTAGCATCTCTGCCTGCCTCTGGTGATTCTAGTAATCAGTGCTAAAAGGGACTGAATTCCTTTTGAAAATGACGGCTAAGTCACCGTGGCTTGTCTTACAGAAAGGCAACATAGAAGCAGGAAGAAAAGACTCTGTTATAACCTGTTTCAAGAGAAAACAGACAAGAATAGAGGAAGCATTGTTCTATTCAGACACTTAATGGCTTTATGAGTGTCAGATATACCATTACCTTTTCTGTTCAGATTTAAGTTGTGTTGCATTATATTCTGGCTACTTTATCAAATATAATATTTTAAATTACTGAAAGGAGATTGAAGATAAAACTTTGTGTATAAATTAATCTTCCATCACCATGTTTTGTGACAACAAACAAAATTCCAGAAACCATCTGTTTTAGAAGCCCTGAATCCACTGAGAAAGATCAGACAGACTTGCCCTTACTTTACTACACTTAAACTACTTTAAGTAGTGTAGCATAGCGTTAGTATAACACCAGCAACAACGGTGCCAGGATCCTCGTGTCCACTGTGATTTGTTGCTGCAAAACAAATTCACCTGACTAAATACATATTAATTATTATAGTTTTATATAATGAACATCGAGAAAGGCTGAGCAAATTAAATCTTCTTTTGTAACAGATACCCATGCACAAATCTGTCATAGGTGCATTAGCTTTCAGTCAAATAGAATTTGCAAATATTACAAGTGGAACACCTGGAAATAGGACATAAGTGCTTTACACAGTGAAGTTTTCAAAGAAATTAAAGGTTTTTCGTGTGAAACACGGACATAAGTAACAAATAAATGAAAATTATTTATTATAGCAGATTTTTGTTAGAGTTGTGGGTTGCTTTTTTTTTTTTCTTCTTTTTCTGCCTTCAAAATTCTGTTTTGGTTTGAATTCTCAAAGTACTGCTTCCACTTTTTTACAACCACTCATTTCTAATTTAGATAGTGACTGGTGTGAGACAAAAACTGAAAAGAACCTTGGATAAAAATTACCTTTTTTTACAGCTAAGCTATTTTTCAGTGAATGTGGGCTGAAGGGGGACAGGAAAACTTCCTCAAATTTGAGTGAATTTTACATATGTCTAAGAGTATGAACGAGTCAAACCTAACCTCTAAAGTCTATGATAGCTTCTGCAATTGCTTGGTCACTGAGCCTGTGCTCAACACACTCATCTGAAAAACTTCTCACACACCTGTGCATGTCAGATGAACCATTTGAATGTTATGATAATATTACCCGGTATATTATGCAATGGGTAGGGAGGGGAACAGTAGATGGAGAAAGATTTTTTTCACTGGGCTTTCCTGTGACAGAAGTTACAGGATAATTCTGGAGATACTTTTGATGAGATACATATCATTGAAAGCTTCTGAGGAGAAAGTGGCCTTTCCCCAGGAGGCAAAGGCCCCCATCCCACTGCTGGTGCATGGACAGTCAGTGAGCAGCCAAGCCCTGTGGTGGTGCCCCTGAGCTCTTCCCAACAGGAAGTATTGCGCCCAACGCTGTTTAATATCTTCATAAGT
>NW_009210565.1:0-18363 GCF_000690835.1 Fulmarus glacialis
CCCGCCGCTGCTGCCCTCGCAGGTTACAGCTGCCTGCTCTCTGCCTGTTGCGGGGGAAAGAGGTGCGGCGTACACCAGAACCCTCCGGCGGGAATTGCAGCCTGTGTTTCCTGTCCTGGGGTAGCAGCGTGGTTTGGTTTTTGGACCAGCTCATGCGGTGAGGGAGGAAGGAAGGATTTGTGGGCTCCCAACTTGTATCAGTGGGATGAGCAATAGGGAGGCTGTTCTCCTCCCAGCACCGGTGTAACTGCTCCTGGGAGTGTACTGTGAAATGTTATAGGAGCCGGGTTATGTCACCTTACTGATGTGCTGGTCCAGATGTTTGATGATGAGGGAGGCTCAAGCTGTGATTTGTGCACAGTGCTAGCGATAAGGAAATGTTCTGGAAAAGATGTCTTCCCCCCCCCCCCCCATTTCATCATTTCATTGATTGGATTCAGCTGCATGCTTCATTTTTTAAACAATCCTCTCTTCAGGTCCTTAGTCTTACTTTGCTGTGGGAATATTTCCAGGGCTGCAGAGCTCCTACACATGACACATGGGCAGCGGACCATGGTACACACTTTACAACTGCTGGTTGCCGTGAGACATTTAAGACATGAACACAAACTGCAAGAGACAGCGCCGGGTCCCATGGAACAGGGAAATTTGGGAACTGCAGCTATGCACTGGTGTACTTCCACTCTTCATCAATAGCTCACTGTGTGTCATGTTTTTTTGTGTTTAGGATGTATAAAGATTAAGTGCCAAGCGTCAAAATGAGCGTGACTTCGTGGTTCTTGGTGAGCAGCACTGGCATTCGCCATCGGCTCCCTCGGGAGATGATATTTGTTGGCAGAGATGACTGTGAACTGATGCTCCAGGTAACGTGTTTTTTTTTTGTTATTTCTTCTGAAGATGCAGTAGATGTGAATGTAGCACTGGGGATCTGTAGAGATGTTGCATGCTTTCTTCAAATGACATCTTTGAAAAGGAACTTCCTTTTTTATGTTGAGTCTGTGGTTCCCATGAAGACTTCATATGTTTGTGAAAGTGCAAGTGAGGTTTGTTTTAAATTGCCATGTCATCAGATGGATATAAGAGCTGTAGTGGTGGGACATTAGTCGATTAACTATCTTGATGCTACTGGAAGTAGTAAGCAAAGATGTACCATTCTGTTCTGATCTGCGATTATGCTGCTGTTTTTTGTAGCTTTTAATATGTGCGTTGTTTACAAGTAAGTGTGAATTTGGACGGGGGCAGGGTTTTTTGTTTGCCTATTTTTCCCTTTAAGTTTGATTAAATTGTCAGTGCTTGTATGTCTCACTTAGGTTTTTTTTGTCATGGTAGGAAATACTGGTATTTAGCAGAGAAACTCTAGCTGTTTTGGTGGGGTAAGGTGGTGATCTCTTTCCAAAGTAATTTTGTTACTCGGACAAACTTGCAGCTTCTATTAGTGCTTCCCATACCAGCGTGTCTCTTTGCTGGACCTAATCCAATGTGTCTGAAGTGTTGACTGTGGTCTGATGTTTGACAGCATAATGTAATGGACATCATTCCAAACAAATGGAGCTGGAATCTTGCAAAGAGCTTTTGACAGGAGCAGTTTAGCTCAGGAATTTGTAGAAGCTCAGAATTAAATTAGTGTTTCTGCTAGACCCATGCCATGAGTACTTAAATGCAAAAAAATGTTTGATTGCACCTGCCTGTCCCCCTTTTGCCCCTTTACAAAGGTGGCAAATGTGCCTGTTGGTGGCAAAATAAGGAAGCTGCACAACAGGGACTCCCTCCCCTGCAGTTATGTCCTAAATGCTTTGTTGATGTTCTACCAGGCAGGCTGTGTTTGTACTTAATGCAGGGATTTTGTATGATATGTTAGTGGGAGGTCTGTTTAGTGAGGTAGAAGTTCTTGTACGAGGTGTACTTGGAAGGCAAGGTATTGTCTAGCTGTGAACGGCCTGGCTGTGCTGCAGTGGTAGAGTCTGAAACATACTCCTGTTCGACAGCAGATCGTTTGTTTGGGTTTTCCTATGAATCACACTATCTTTTATTTCGTGTTTCTACATGTCTGACTGGTGAGGCATGTAAAGGAGAGACATTAAAAATACGTTCTCTCATGATTTGAAGGGAGAAAACATACACAGTGGCCTTGGTTTCCAAAAATGGCCTGAGTTTTAGGGTGCCCATCTTAATACCTTTTGAAGGCACTTGAGGTTTTTTTTTTTACTGTCAGGCTTCAGCACTCTGAGAATCACATGTCTCAAGTTGTGCACCCTAAAATAAAAGTACCCAAATATCAGTCATGCTTAAAATGCGTTGCTTGTTTCTCTGATTATTTATGGGGTTAACTGGACAGTGTGGATTGTGAGCCACTCCATACTACACGGAGTATTTCATGCTTCTTTGCAAGTCTAAGCTGGCTTGTCGGTGTTGCGTGTGGGCTAGCAACCTTGTGATGCTCTACATTTGCCATGCTCTTTTCTACAAGGTAAATTAATTGGGATTACTGGAGAAGCGAGCAGTATCTGTGAGAGTGAAGCGGTTGTATTTGGGGGCTCATAGTTGATGATGGTATTAAAAGAAGTTTTCGTTATTTCACCAGAATGAAGGCTCTGGATTGTCTGTAAAAGCCAGCTGCTTATGTTCATGGCGTGAGTTACATGTGACCCTTTATAAACATATTAGTTTACTATCTCCAGTAATAAAGTTTTTTCTAGGATCACATGTAAGGTCTTATTTTGAACAGCACAGCACATTATTTTCATAGCCATTTGCTTACAAAGATGTTTTCTGTCTTTTCATCAAGAGCTACCTTGGACTCCGAATGAGATGATTGTAGTAAGTCTCAGCGCGGAAGAAGAGACTGTGAACAGAGACTTGATATTCAAGCAAAGTTTTCTGTGAGCAGATGGAGGATGAGATCTAAAAATAGACTTTTTTCCTACTGTGACTGTCCATGTCACAAAATCGTTGTGCAGACTGGCACAATCATTTGTCTTGGGGAAAGCTTAAGAAGCAGCGCAGTTATCAGAGCAGATGGACAGAGCTCTTGTGACAGCGTTCGCACCTGTAGTATTTCTGTAGTACTGACCCTGAAACTGTATACTCACTGCACAGTTATTCTGTTTATAAATTTCAAGATATTGGCATTTAATCCCTTAAAGTGCACAACTGGGAGCAGACTGGCAGCATCTGGGGAATGGACTGGATGACCTGGTCAGTGTTTTTTCGTCTCTTAAGACTGTTACTGCTTAGCGATTTCATTGTGATACGGTTTGTGTTTCCCTGCTGAGACCATGTGTATTAGATGGATACGACTCAGAGATAAGCCTTGTCCTGGAAACCTTGCAGTCTTGCCTTTCTCATTTTACTGTTTTAGGAGTGTCTCATCTTCTAATATTTTCTTGGAACATGTTGTCTCAAGGTTTCAGATCCCTAAACAGCAAGAAATGATGGCTTTGTCGCCAATCAATCAAGTTTTAGTTTCGCCTGTGTTTAGTTATTTCATACAGGTGCTAGATTTGCTTTCTGCTTAACAAGGAGGTAAAGAAAACCAGAGTCTTTAAGCTTACAATTAAGTAGGTTTGATAGTGGGGAAACATAATCTGCCTTGAAATCTTCTATACCTACTAAGAGGATTAGAAATATTTTAAATGTTTTTGCAGCACTGTAAAGCTTCTAGTACAAGTAAATGTGAGATTTGCATTGAGTTTGAATGTTAATGCATGGGTGAAAATGCCATGTAGCGTAGCTTGGCATGCACAGTGTTGTTATGCAGAGTAAAGGGCTCAGTTCTGCCCTTTTTCTGAAGAACAGTGCTTGATTTCTTCAACAGTCTCACTGGCTCCTTTCAGGTAAAAGTCAACAAACAGCAGGAGTGTGGAAATCTAGAAATCTAGACCTTCATTAACGTGCACTAGTGTGTTTATTTCTGTGCAGCTTGGTGGTGGTAGGAAGTAATTCTCTGAAAAGGTTTACTTTTATTTTAACCAAAAAGAAGAGGGTTTTTGGACCATCTTGAACAAAGTAATCCTCCCCCCCAACATTTTTCTTGGGAAATATAGTTGCCATTTTATCAGCTTTGATAATTTGCTTAATGTGATGGGTATTTACTCAGGGGACAAAACATTTTGCAAACTCAAAATTTTCACTTAACCATTAAAACCTTCCCCTCTGCCCCTAAACAAAGGCTCTTTTGCATTTTTGCTAAATGTAAATATTTAACAGAAGGGAAAGCAGGGTCATGATTTCCCTGTTTTTGTTTTAGAGATGTTTATTGGAAAATTTGGGAAAGCAAAATGTTTAACCAGTGCTCCCTTGAGTATTTCCCTCTCTTTAGAGCGATGGTTTGGGCATGCTATTGTCCTGTGCTGGGTGAGGTTGTACATGTGAGTGTGAGTTACAGCAGGAGTAGGTGCAGATGGCATGATGCTTTCTGTTTTATGCCTTTGTCATGTGTGCCTTTTAAGACAGCTTGACACTTCCTATCAGGAGACACTGTTTTCAATTGCTTATAACTCTGCTAAACTTTGTAACTGTTTGGGATGAGAGTTTATTTTCTAGGCCTCTGTTTTAGGCGGTGTGTTCTGGATGTGATCAGCTCCCTTCTTCGGTTTTCGCTGTGAGCCACTCAGAAAAATGCCTTTTCTTCATGTAAACTATTTAAAAGTATGTTTAACCTGTTCTTTGAAGTTCTGGTGTTGTAGAGCTGGGGGGTGATGCTTTTCAAGAGTGAATGCCTAGGTTAGAGGTGATTTTTTTTTTTTTTTAATCCCCCCTTCCACCTCCCCCATCAATAATCTAAATGTGTTTGACCAAGTTCCAAACCTTTGAAAAAAAAGTTGGAGTTTGTGTGTGGTCAGCAGTAACTTGCTTGATACTATTGTCTTAAGTCATGTTTCATCTGGGAGTGAGGTTGGGGGGGGGATGGATTGGAGAACAGAACTGTCGCAGGTTGGGCAAAGAGGAGCTAAGTGCAGGGATGCACAAGGTTGGGGTTTAGATGTAAGAGTAACTGCGCTAGATTAGATCAAGGTGCATCCAGCCTGGTATCCTGACTCAGACAGTGGTCAAAGTAGCTGTCGAGGAAAGTGCGAGGACAAGCTAAGAGTATAATGATACATCAGAGTACTTGCTCAACCTCTTGACGTGTGTTTCAGGAAGTCAGAGGCCAGATCTTTGCATTTAGTCGTTGGATTTCTACTCTATAAAGCCTCACCAGGAGACTAAGATTTGACTGAGCAGGGAGGCACAACAAGGAGTCTGTCATGTGTGCAGAGTGAGAGGAGGAGCAGCAGGACTTGGAAGAGTGAAGGGTGGTGCATATAGGGCAGAAGTTGTTCAGAGTGGGGAAAGCGGGCATTGCAGGACATGACTGCTGAGCAGCATCTCCCTTAGGCCTGAGATGGGCTCAAGACTCGCTTTTATTCTGGTGTCAGCAGATAGCTGTGAAAGCTGCTAGCCAAGCATCTGTCACAGGTCCATATGGGACATCGCATGCTGCTTATGGTATCAATTAGTCAGTTCAAGTGCTAGGGGCTTGTGAGCTGAACATACAAGTTCATTCTGCTGGTGAATCGGATAAATGGTTACTTGATAGTGCTTGAATAGGCATTTCCCTCTTTTTAGCTTGCTTTGGTAAAAAGCTAGGGAATTACAGAGTTCTAGGCACTGAAGGAACATTCTTATGGCTGCTAAATCAAATGTTTATAACTGCGGAGCAGTTATGACATACCAGTGTGAAGATTGCCTGTGTAATCCTGCTTCTGCCCCTGTGTATATAGGCATGAAGATGCAACCTGTTACTGTGTCGTTACCGGATATTTTTTCCCCGCAGGATCTGTTTTGTGTTTGGTACGCAGGACGCACGGCACACTCCACAAATAATACAGTGCGATGGTGAACTCTGTGTGTGTGTGACATCTGGTCAAATTAAGATTTCATTGACCTGACGTATCCTACCTTCCCCGGGCCGTACTTGATAATACGACATCTCTCCTATGTAGTTTAGTAAGTGTATACATAAACAAGTGCAAATAGGTGTGGTGTAGTTTGTCTACAGCATTATGCTGGGAGGAAGCAGATGGTGTGAGCTTGGTAGATTATCTTTTTCCTGGTGCTTCCAGATGAATTCACTGTGGTGCAGAAGTTGTATCCCTCCATCACTCAGGTATTTCCTGCATTGGGAGCTCCCAGTAGAAGCCATGGGGAATCTCTGCTGCCTTTTGTGTCCCAACCTCCTTCCCCATGAAGCATGGGGCTGGAGTGGGAAGCTATGGTTGGGATAGGGTGGTGCCCTGCTCGTGCTGTTTTGCTGTAGTTATCCAGAGGGTGTGAACCAGCACCTAAGTTAGTCCCTGGGCGTTGGGAATTGCAGTGATCCCGAGACAGTCATTCATTAGGTGTCACAAGGGAAGTAGGTGTCTTAGAGGGAGAAGGGAAAGGATCTACCCTTGGGAAGGCTCTACTTTTTGACAGGTTGTGTTTCCCGGTGCCTGGGCAGCAGCTGTGGGTGCACATCCCGTATATCCAGGCCTAGAGTTGGTTTTTTGGCTCTTGCCTCTCCCATTGTTTTCTGTTAATGTGCAGTTGATGGGAGGATTACGATGTCTGATGAAATGTGGGTTGAGGAGGCTGAAGGCATGGCAAGACTGGCAAACCTGGGAGGGGAGTTCGTTGCTGGAGGCAGGGTAGGGAGAGAGGTGATGGTGGTACTGCAGGCAGGTGGTTATTAAGGGTGAGAGGGCTGCACGCACCTGACAAGATGCTGGAAGCCTGGCCTGTGGAGGGAGGGTTTGTTCCTCTCCAGAGTGGGCAGGGAAAAAAGGGACCCCTTCCATGTCTGAAATCCTGATCCAGGCACTAGCACGCAGCTCGGCTGTGCTATAGAAATTCAGGGTTCTGCCCCACCTAAGATGATGCTTTTCCATGCCTCTTGGGTGGCTGTGTAACATGAAGGGAAAGCCAGTGCATCTGTGGGCAGCATGTTCCCTGCCTGCAGTCGGGATCTGACCCTGGTCACTTGAACTGGAGCTGCACTTTGGGAAAGGGGAACCAGCAAGGAAAAACCCATTCTACCCCAAAATAATGGGTTAAGTTGTTATGGGAACTATGCCAGCTTCCAAATGCCTTTGCCAAGCTGTGGGGATTACAGTTTCATTTTCCTGGGGGATTTCTCTTTTGTTCAGTGCCTTTTTTTTTTGCATGAATATTCAAGCCCTGGTCCTGCCACAGATCCACTAAACCCATGATCTTGACTGCAGTAAAGCTCAAGGCAGAAGCCTCTGCAGCTTGGGAGCTGTAATGTGAGTCCAGCTTCAGGATGAGGTGGCTACACCTGCTGAAGAGACATTTGTCTGCTTAGGCAGAGTCATTTAGAAAACAGCAGCACGTGCCCCTGGAGCGATCAGGCTGGCTCTTGTGGGGGTGTCTCACTTGCAACCAGCCTGGCGCAGGACGGAGCATTCACTAATATTCTGGAAAAGTACTGAAGTGGCCAATATACACAACTCTGTGAAATGCATTGTGGTGAAAGAGGGAGACCCAGTGTTCATACCTGTCATTAAATGTTATATGTTATCTGCGGTTTTACTTTTGAGGAGCAAAAATCATAGTTCAGGCCAGAATGCAAGGGATTTTTTTTTTTTTTTAATAGTTGGCTTTGCTTGTCTCCCTTCTAAAGTGGGACACTGGGAGAGGTTTGTATTTCCTTACTGGGACACTTGTGCAGAGCACAGTACTGGCAGAAATGTAACCTGTTCACTGTGGAAAGTATTTCAGCAAATGTTTATTGTGTGCTGCCACCAGAATGCTGCAGTTAATCTTGTGCCAGACGTGCACAACAGACTGCAGTGAGGAATAGGGAAACTGCTCTCGTTTATTTTATCTCCAATACCACGATGCCTCGCGGCACTGGCAGGGCTGAGGTCCAAACCTCAACCCTGAGCAGTAGGTTTTTGCCCATGGTAATCCTCCTGGGGGAAAAGCAGCATCTGTATCTATGTAGACAGCTGAGCTGCGTCTGCTCCCTGGCCCTCTGGGGAAACACAGGCTGTCTGGCTGTATTTCTCCTCCTGCCTTCCTAAGCAGATCTTGTTTCCTTGTGGGTTTTGCTTGGTGTCTCTGCAGCTCGTGGTTTCATCCCGAGTGCCCTGTTCTATGTATCAGACCCTTCACCAAACACAAAGCTGTAGGGTATCTGCAGCACACGTAGCCAGCGTGGTATGTACCTCTGTGGAGACTCCTGTGTGCTTCTGAAGCTGCTTTTACTGTTCCCATGCTAAGCAGGGGCTTTTGCTAGTTTGATGTGTGCGGTTTTGAGAATCACAAGGGAGTTGCCTGGTTGCATGTCTGATTGGAGACTGATGATCCAAGATGCTGGTACCAGTATGGGACTGGCAGACCCAGAGGTGCCATTCCTGTCTGTGATTTGGACTGTTTAATATGATGTTGGTAGAAAGAAGAGCTATAAAATAGCTCTGTCTTCAGATATATGCCGCATGTGCATTTTGTCTACTAGGTATTTAAAACATGATGCATTGTAGATAGTATGATGGAGAAGCAGGACAGCCTTATATTAGGAAGTGATTTGAATGTCTGGAAATGCAAACCCTGGATGAGCTTAGTGTAGTAATGCATCGGTGTCTGTGTTTTCCCTTCAGAGCAGCGTAAGTGTTGTTAATCAGAAAAGCACAGATTGGGTTTTCCTGAGAGTTGTTTTCAGTTGATAACAGGTCCAGTCTTGGGACATGGTGAGAACGCTGTGTTCTTCCTTCATTCCCAGCCTCTCGGAGTGTAGCCTTATTTCTTGCCTGCAGATCACTAGTGTTTAGGAGGACACCTCCCTTCCTTGCCTTCTTTTCCCCTTCTCAATCTCATCTGGTGCTCCAGCTCTGGTTTTGTTGTTCGGATCCAAGCAGAATCTCGGTGATCCTTGCTCACTGACCCTTGAGTTCAGGAGTGCTGCTCACCCCACTGCAAGTGCTTTTCTGGTGAAACAGATTAACTGCTAGGCTGTACTGGTTATTTTCTGCTTTTGACATCTGGATATAGGCACTTCAGGGTTTTTTAACACTTTATTGGAAATTCATATTTTTTTTCCGCTTGGACCTCTGTGTCCCCTCCCGACAGATGGATCAATCTTGCCTTTTGTTGTGGAGGTTGTGATTGATCATAAGCAAGGCTCAGTATTTGGTGCAAGTGTGCATTTAAGCTGGGGAGTCCTCTTATATTTGTGATTCAGTCAACTTAATTGCAACTTTTCAATTTATAGATGCCTAAAATCTTTCCAGTGGAGTTGCAGACGGTTGGGAGCTCTGCACGTGTTGGCTGCTCTGTAACGTGTGTCAACTCAGGCTTCTTAAATCACTTTCTGTGATTCAGTGGGTTATGCATTAGAAACCACTGGGCTGAAGTGACTTATGCAGGACTGTTCTCAGGCTCTCGGCTGTTACCAGTCTGGAAACTGGTTAGTCTTATATTTGGAAGTGGGATTGAGGCAGTCTGCTCCTCTCTGAGAACAAAAGTGTGATCAGCTGCTGGATTGCTGCTGTCACTGCACACAAGAGCTGTTTATGTTAAATGTGACTGATGTTGCAATAAATCATACCTCGGTTCTCAAGTAAGAGTGACCTTTGGCAAGTCTGCATCAAAATAAATAAGGTGTGATTTTAGTTATTTTAAGTTGAGTTTCCTTGGAGACAGGCCCTTAGGAACTCCTGCTGCCAGTTCCTGTGATGTTTGCTGGTTTAACATAAACAAAACTAAGAAAATTCCTCTCTTCTCCACAAAAGCATGAAATTTCACAGAAGTACGATCTGTATAACAGTATGCTGTGTTCCTGGTGTTCTCTTTAAAGAGATGCTGAGAGGTTGTGTCAAGACTGTGGGTCAGATTTTGCATATGGTTTTGACTCCTTTTGCAAAGGGCCATCTTGAACACAGCTGAGGCTTCCTTGGAAGATGGAAAGTTTTGGCATAAGTTGGTTCCTTTGGTGATCTCTTCCTGCTTTTATGTAGGGAAGTATCATGCTGCTGGAATACATCACTGCTCCCCAGTGATGACCCTTGTCTGGTTTGGGACCCCTGAGTGGCTGTAGTCAGCTGTTCTGAAATACAGCAGCCCAAAGGCTGTGCTGACTTATATCAGGGTCAGATGCAGGGCAGATTGAATTTTTGGGAGACAGATGGTTCCCAGAAATAAACCCCCTTTTAAATGACCTGTGAGTCATTTAAAATCAGATATTAGATAAAATCTACCGTAATTTTTTGACTGGATTAGCTTTTTGGGGACACTTGGAAGAAGGTAGAGGGATTGTTCTGCCTTTAAAATCTGTTAATCTTTAGATGAGTCTCTATGACATGCTGTAAAAAGCTAAAGCAAACACTGCTGCACCAGTTAATCAATGTTCCCTCACATCCTGTTGGGAACAGTGATGTCCACAATTTTGGGTAGCAGACCTTGCATCTGTCCTGTGGAGGCAGGACCCCTGTGTGCGGTTGTCTTTGAGTCCAGCAGGACGAAACGTAGTTATATAAATGCCCATGGATAGGGAAAGGGGATTTCTGCCCATGCTGTGAGCAGAGGCGGTCTTCCCCCTCTGCTTTGTAGGTAGGGTGTGGTGAGCCCTCTAGGAGCCCCAGCCCAGGTGCAGTGCCCACACAGCCCGATTGTTGTGGGGATGGACCCTGGGCAGGCAGGATGATGGAAGGAGACCCTCTCACATCCTCCCAAAGGGTGCGAGGGACCGTGTGGCAGGTCAAGTACAACCCCAGCTCATGTAGCATCAGCTGCTGTGGTTTGCGAGGCTGTGGTTGGAGTTTTCCTGTCCTCTGGGCCACATACCGAGGTGCGGTCCTGGGCAGCATCCCTCAACCATCCTTACCTTACGTTGCACATACCTGCCACAGCCACTTTGGCGATTGCAAATTGGACTGAGGGGCTGCATCTAATGTGAGTAGTAACAGAGGGAAGCAACAGCTTCGTACTGCAAATGCTTAAGACCTGCCCTGCCTTGAGGTCTGGGTCAGACACCAAGCATGGGGATTGCATGGGGGCGAGAGGTTTGAGTGTGCCCCTCCTGGGAGGGCATTGCTGTGCGTCGCTTGCCGCTTTTAGGGCTCGGCATAGCAGGAGATACGAGCGTGGGGTGTCTCCGACTGCGTTGTCTCTGCCTGTCCCACCAGTTGTTTCTTTCTTTGGGGAGTGATTGCTGTCCGAGCAGCACCAGTTGGGCAGCAAATCATCAAGTGCTGCCTTGTTTTTCAGCTGGGACTCATGTGAGCTGACACCTTGAATTTAATTCAGCAGCATATGGATAACTGTATTAGTGAGGCAGCTGGAGGCTTGGAGTCACCTGCCCCTCTCCTCACTGCCTCTGCTTGCAGTGGCATGTCATGAATGGTGTGAGGGACATCGCAAGGTGGAAGGGCAGTCTTCTGGCCAAGTATGTGCTTGCTTCGTATTGGTACTTCAGGGTTATTCTGGAGGACAGGTCTCCAGGGCTAACATATGCTCTGCAGGAGCAGGAGGTGCCATGTATCAGCTGTTGGCGTACTACCTATGTGCTTGACATTGGCAGGGGCAGAATAAATTCCTGCAAATGGTAGCAGTTTGTCCGGAAAAAGCCTCTGTGTTTTCACCAAGGAATTCCCCTGAAACGATCTTTGCCTCTGCATGCTTGCAAGGAAACAGATAATGGCTTGCTGAGAGCGGTGCTGTGGAAACCAGCGTGTTTATACTTGGGAAAAGGGAAGGACTTTTCACCACGAACTTGTTGGTCGATGCCCAGGAAGAGGAGGATTAGCTGACTTAGAGCCTGGCTTGTCTCCCTGCTGTGGTAGCACACCCTACCCTCCTCTGGCCTGAGATACCAGGGAGGTCTCAGTGTCACGTGTGCATGCTGATGGAGTGACCGGTTGAGGTCAACTGCAACAAGAATTCAAGTTACGAGAGGCAGTAGGTCTAGATATGGACAGTCTGGTGTCTTTATAGCTGTAACACTTATGCCATACTTCAAAATTATTCCCAGATTTTCCTCAGAAGTCTGACACTATTAAAAATACTCTGTTTTGAAGATAAGGTGCATTTGGTACTTGTGCATTGTGGCAAAGCCAGTGGCACCAAATCACTGTCCAGTTCAGTGTTCTCAAACCTAGCTTGAAATTTGAATTTTCCTGGAGTTGTTTTCTTTTTCATCCCAAGTTTACTAACCTCCCTCCAACTTGGAAAACATCGTAGAATTTAAATCAACTCCAGGACATAATCCTGGGAACAGTATACATTGTTGTGAATAAGTTTGGTTTGTAACTTAAGAAATTTTTTTTTTTCTCTTTGAAAAATAGGAAGAAATCATCCCAAATAGGAATGTCCCTAGTGATAAGGCCACCGGCTTCAGCTGGTGAAAAATGGAGCTCTTCTAGTTCGCACTGGCTGAGATCCTGCCCCTCAGGCTTTCAGTTTGACTGATTTTGTTTTCAGTGTGTATTGATATAATTTATTGAAATTATGGAATAGTCTTAACAGCCTTCAGTGATTTCCTCCGCCCCCCCCATGCAAATAGCATATTGTCTTCAGTGAACTGTTTAAACAACCATGGAAGTGTTTACTGTTTATCCTTTGGTTATTTATAGTAGTAAATAATATTTAATCCTTCCTGCTTTTCCCCTCTCTCCCCCTACCCCATATCAAATTAGTTTAATGTCTAAATGTTGCGTTGCTTTGATTAACAGTGTCTCTTATGCCTGACCGGTCTCACGTTCATTGTGCTTTCATTGCCAGTCCCGCAGTGTCGATAAGCAGCACGCTGTAATCAACTATGACAAGGAGAAAGATGAGCACTGGGTGAAGGATCTCGGGAGCTTAAACGGCGTAAGTAGCAAACCTCCCGGCTGATGGAGGCGAACACGCGGCATGCTGAGTCTGCAAGCACTTTTGTGCTTACTTACTTCTACTGTTAGATCCCTTTTGGGTCAGTGCAACTGTTGGGCGTGAGTTAAGCTAAACATACATAGTTATTTACAAGGCCTTAGGTGGAGATCATGTAGCATCTCATCTTAGAAGAGGAAAGCTTTGGTGAATATTGTATTTCTTTTCTCCTTTCTTCTGGTGCCCTTGCAGAATGCTTCAGGGCTCACAAAATCACAGAGCCTCTTGCAAAAGAGGAGGAAATAAATTCAGTCTCATTTTAGGGACGTTAACATTAAACTGGTGAAGATTCTGGAGCAGCTGTTCAGCATGAGCAGGGTGACCTTTTGGCAATTCAGTTGTCAGTGCATGGAGTGATTTATGGGATGATGAGACATTTAATTTCTTTGGGGAGAAACTATTTAAAACCATCTCTTTTTTTTATAATAAAAATTGCTCTTTTGCCTGCCTTGAGCCTGGTTTGTTTGAAGACTGTGGGATAATTTGAGCCCAGAACGGGGAGTCGAGCCTACCTGAATCTTAACCCTTGCTCTGGTCCCAATTCACGCAGTGGTGTTGGGCAGCTCGGTGAGGGCTTTGTCTGCCCACCTGAACTAAGTGATTTTTTTTAAATACACCATCGTAGTTAAAACTGTCCTAATGCCATAGCATGCCCCTTTTTTGGCTGTTTCTTCATACCAGTGGAGCTATTCCTCTGCTGGAGCAGGTCTAAGCTAGATTCATGTAATTGTCTTCCCAGTAGGGGTTTTACTGCAGTCATTGTTTTGGGCTTAGAGACAGAGCCCTCCACCATTGCAACCACAAAACCACAAGATGAACCCAGAAACTTGTACAAAAACAGTGGCTAAAGCAGACCTCAACTGTTCTGCCTCTTCTGGCATCTGAAAACAGCAAGAATGAGTGTTAATCCTTCTCAGCCTGATAGCTGAAGGCACAGAGCCCTGCTGAAATGGGAATATTTCCAGTAACTGGTCTGGGCTCTAGCTGGATCCCTGGTTCAAAACCTGTGGTATTTAACTCATGGTGGCAAAATAGCAGCTGAACATTCTACTTGAAGAGAGGGAAGGCTTGTACCACTAATTCTCTTCTATCTTCACATGCTAAAGCATATGAATTTACAACATTTTAATAATAATTGTGCTCAGAGGGGCAGTGGAGTAAAAGGAGTTATAACAGTGCTTGTCTTCTGCAGCTGGTCAAACACACTTCTGTTGGAGAAGACTGTTGTGACCAAACTGAATTTATTTTACATGAAAGAAACATAGGTCCTTATTTGAAAGTTTTAATGAAAACTTGTTTCCCCCCCCCGAAACTAAAGAAGTCACTTTTGAGGACCTTGACTTTAATTCCATTTTCAGAATTTGCTTTTATTTTGTATTTACTTTATGGCTTGTCAACAGTGTATTATATGGCTTTGCTGGATAATCTGGTTCATATTGTCGAAATGTTTTGTATTGTTTTTATTATAATGTTTGGCTGATTCTGCAGTCTCTATTAAGGGTCTTTTGGTTTTGAAGGTAGTGTTTCTATCTGCAATAAGCAGTTTCCTTGGGTTATTTTATTTTATTTGAAGTAACCATGGATGAATAGGTAACAACATCAAAATGGGTTTTCTTGCAGACTTTTGTTTTGCAGAAAATTCAGCAAATAATTATTCCTGTTCCAGATCTGGCTGTTGTGGGATTTTTAAATATTAAAAAATTTCATGCAAATAGGAATTCCATACCTTTTAACCAGCTTCACTGCTTTTATTCTGAAATTAGAGGCCTGTTCCCCAGCTCTTCTGTAAATTGCCAGGAAGCTGGGGGCTGTTGTCTGCTGAGGCTCTAGTTTCCTGCTCTAACATTTATTTTTCCCCTGTGGTTAATACTTGATCTTATCATGCATGTTTGGCTTGGCTGAGGTGAGAAGGCAGAAGGAGGAGACCGTGCCTCAGTGATGAAAGGATGTAAATTCATTTTCTAGCATAATTTTGATTCATCAGAGCGTAGCTGCATTTGTATTGAGGCTACAAAGACTCAGCAGTGGGTTCCTGGTCTGTGAGGCTGGGTGAATCCCACCTTGCAAGGTAGGGGTAACTCCTGGTGTCTGTGACTGCTATCCCCATCAGCACGCTGGTGCTTCTTCAACTGAGTTCCTGATCTATTTTTATTTGGCCCCAGTTATTACAGAAGTACACGGGTTTATTTGTGAAAGATGTCCATGGGTGCTTGATTTGTTCCTCCGTTGTTGTGTAAGAATTGTTCCTTAGGGGGTCCCCTTGGAAAGCAGGCATCTGAGGCATCAGAGGCGTTTGTTCACAGCTGTGAAATATGTTTCGTCCACCTTTATAAGGATAACTTAGTTTCTTTGGGCCTCAATTAACTGCCTGGAGCATAGGAAAAATGAGTATGCAAATCTTTTGCGCGAGGGGCCTGTTGTACTGATACATGGTGTCTTGGACAACGTGGCCTCAGACATCACGGTGATGCCACTGCAACTGCTTGTTTTCCTGTGCATTTTCATTTCCCCCTTCCTCCGTGATGGGCTTTGCTTGTTAAATTATCAGACCTTGGGGCTGACACCAGTCTTGTTTGACATCCAGCGGAAAGCTGATTCCCAGCTCAGTAATTAGAGTATGAGTTGCACCGTTTGCTGCTTTTGCTGGTTGTGAAGGGTGGAGGAGAACCAAGAGCATCTGAAGTTTCTAACTTCAGGCATCTCATTTACATGTTCAAGTCGGGGACTAAAATTTCATTTGCAGTTGGTGGAAAGGTAAATCTCCCTAGAGGTCCCTTCAGAGCACCTTGCTTTGAAGCATAATTGGGGTGCTCTAACTTGCCCATGGGAGCTACTTGCCGGTGTTGATTTTTCTAGGGAACTTAGCTCCTCGCCTGGCTGACTTTGTGCTAGTGTATCCTGAATGTGTGCAGTGCTGTTGGCAGGTGGGCATGGGTGCCCTCCAGGAGCCCCGTCCATCTGAGATGCATCACCTTGATACCCTCAGTCAAAAACCATTCCTGTGCTTCTTTCCTGCAGACATTCGTCAATGACGTGAGGATTCCTGACCAGAAGTACATCACCCTAAAACTAAATGATGTCATTCGCTTCGGCTATGATATCCTTCTTGTCTGAAGAGGGAGTGGGACGCGGTCTTTGATTGGGTTTTGTGCCGTTTGCTGCACGGAGAGTTAACAGTGCTAATTGTGACTAATGAGTAAGGGTGTTTGTTTTGTCTCCTGGAGCCTTTGGATGGCTCATTGTTTCTCCACCATGGACCTGATTCAGAGCATATTAATCATGATGCCTGCTACCTTCATTGGACTTCGAATCAGGCCCTGCACTGGCAGTAGTGACTGTGGAGGTAGTGACTGTGGAGGTATCTCTTCAGTCTCTTTCTAAGGAAGGGTTGCATTTTTTCCTTTTTATTTGGGTGGCAACTGTAGCTGGTACCAGCTGGGGAGCAAACATATTTCATATGCTTTTGTATGAACTAACATCTTCCTATTTTTTTCACCTTGTGTGTTTTTTAAAAAACAAACAAACAAACTTGTGTGGTTTTTTAATCATTTCACCCAAATGCTTGCTTTAAGACAGTTCGCAGGTCTTCAGCCTTAAATACTTAGCTTGGGGCTTGTGGTCAGACCCTTGACTCAGTATGGATTGAAGTTTGCCCATGCAAATTGCTTCTGCCACAAACTGCAAGAGTAAATCTGTCTTCAGCAATAGCAAATTTCACCACCATCAAGGGAGGCTAGGCTGCAGTTACTGCTTTGTTTACAGAGTCACAAATCCTGCTAGTGTCTGCTAAAACACCTTTGCCTTCACCCCTTTCCTTTTTACCCTGGTGTGACTGTGTGACTGGCTATAAGCATAGATGTTGGAATGCCCTTCTGAGCCTGCAGAGCAACAGAGGTAAGTAGAGGCTCCTATTGCTGCCTTTTCATGTAATCTAATAATTTTTTTTTTCACTTTTTTTTCAGTTGCTTCTATCTGCCAAACTTTACCCACTCAGGCTAAATTTAGAAGTAGCAAGTGTCTCCTCCAGGTTTCTTTTTTCTTTTGTGGGGAAATTTCAGTTACAAGCATCCAGACATTTCTGAGAATAGAGGCAGAGAATAAGTTTTACCATTGAGGGGGGAGGAAGTGTTTGGCTGGAAAACTCTTGCACATCCTTGATCCCAAGGCCACATTCTTGTGCCTTTTGTTGTCCCCAGGATAATCAGTTTGTACTTGGCCATGCTGTAGCCCTTGAAATACTCCAAACCTTGCTGGAGCCCAGAGAGCTGAAGCAGTGAGGAGAGACTGAGCCTTCCTGGTCTTCCAGGGATCTGGGTACCTCAGCTCTGAGCAGTGACAGTGCAGGAGCACTCACTGTTGCAACAGGGATGCTTAAACTGGAATCGCGGATCTGCTGGAAAAGAGGGTTTTCTAGGCCTTGTGTAAGATCGTACTTTTGGTCTTGGTCTTGCTCTGTCTCTTGCCATTTTAGAAATAACAAATCCTTGCTTCACAGTGGTATTTCTTTTTTTTAAAGGGAGGTAGTTGCTGAATCTTTCAAAAAAAAAAAAAAAAGAAAAAGAAAGGAGACAGATTATTTGCGTTCAGATCAGTATTTTAACAGGGTGCAGTTGATAGGGGTTCAGGCATGCATGGGTGGGGGAAAGACTGAGTAGCCCCTTACTGAGTGCTTCCCAATAAAAGAGCACTGTCATCTGGTATCGTGTCATTAAAGGTGGCGTCTCAGTGCACATGTGATGAAGCCTGTTACAGTCCCATAGGCAACCTCAGTTCCAGCTTTTGTTGGCTTTGCAACTTTGCCAATGTTTTTTTTGATGTAGCTGGTCATGTGTCTTCTGGTCTCTAGATGTGTGGGGAAATGTAGAAGATTTGCTGTGAACTCCAGTCTAGCGAAGGCATAAGCCAGTGCCTAAAGCATGGGTAGGTTTTAATGGCTGGTTTAAACTTTTTATAGAAAGCAATTCTGAGCACTAAGCAGCTGAGTTGAGGTGTTTAGTCCTGCAGCCCTTACATGGATATTCATGTGAAATGAATGATTGCATTAGAGAATTTATGGCCCTCAACAGGAAAACTTTAAAGAATGTAGGTTTTAGAGTCATCTTTTTACTTCAGCGTAGTTGCTATGGCAGTTACAGTCTCTTCCTCTCCTTTGCTGCTTCAGTGCCACTCTCTAGCAGTGCTTTCTGTGCATACTGTGTTCAGCTCGGTGTGGATGGCAGCATCTCCTGAGGTCTCTGAGTCAGCTGTGTGCTGTTGCATAAGAGCAATGTCTCTTTTCCATTTACAGTTTCACTCACAGACTGTGCAGTTTCCCTGCTATGCCAGTATCACTTGGTTTATTTTTAGTCTAACATTTTCCATCTTTCCTTTTTCCTCCCCTTTGCTCTGTGCTGTGCTGATTGGGTTGTTCGTGATGACATTGCCAGATGCTTCCTTCCACCCCCCCCAACCCCCCCACCC
>NW_009210565.1:18394-26736 GCF_000690835.1 Fulmarus glacialis
TGAGGATTATTGCCTAGGCTCAACCATGTTGAACGCCTGCCTTCCTAAGAGGTCACAGCAGCTCATGGCCTGATTTACTTTTCATCCAGGAATCTGCAGTGGCTGAAAGGCCTTGTCAGGGCAAGAGAGCACCATAGTCCCAGGCATCCCTGCAGGGAGCTGAATTCTACTGTTCCCTTGTCCAGAGTGTGCGAGATTGCCCCATCTTGGCCAAGGTACCATGGGGAGAGAGTGGTCTGGCTGGAGCTGCCAGCCGGGTGGAGAGGAGCAGGGTGTGAGTTGAGTCAGGGCTCTGGTTGCTCCCCTGGGTCCTGCACGGAGCTGCTAGTGCTCCCCCAAGCTTCTCCTGCCCTGCTCCCCTTGTCTGCTGCCCTTCAGTTGGCATGGGTCTGGCCAGCAGATGTGATTGCATGCTCTCTTGCAAAACATGTGTGACAAAGACCATGGTGGGATACAGGCAACTTTTAGTACCCTGCGTATTTTAAGCTTCTCTGGTTTTATGATCTTGTTTTCTTTCCATGACTAAATGCTAGATTTCTCTGTCCACCCAATTCCTTTGCCATTTCCTTAACAAGTTCTGTACATTCGAACATGTATGTCCTGGAACAAATTCAACACAAAGTCCCAGAAGAAGCATTAAAGGTAAGGGTGTCTGGGTGCAGGTGCATTTTTAAAAAAAAAAATTTAAAGTGCTCTAGTAATGGTCAAGCAGACTGAAATATTAAAATACTCTTGACGGCAGTGAAATATTCCACAATGTGAGGCTCTCCTTGGACTGGGACTTAGTAAAACCTTCCTTTGAGGGGAGATACATTTCCCAGTTATCTCTGCTCTGATCTCTCTTATCCCTGTGCTAACATGTAGATGAAGTTATTTATGATTTCGTGACTGCCAACAAAAAAGGTTACTAAAGCTGTAACGTATTAAGGAACAGTCAGCACATTAGCTTGGGAGTGAAGAACTTGTTCCCTCCCAGAAATGGAGTGCAGATGCCTTTTTCTGAGCATGGTGACTTAGGCCAGCTCCATCACACTTCCTCCACCAGGCTAAAGTTTGCTTAATTTATTCCTGTATATCATCTCATTTTTGCCTTCAAGCTTCCAATTTTTACTTACTGAGCAGTCCTCATATTAGGTGAGGTGTTTTTAAAACCAAGAGTTCAGTAGCAGGTACGAAATATTCAAGCATACTCTTATCTAAGGCAGAAAAGCAACCCCCTCTAGGCAAGAAAGCTGTCATGTTCAGCTGAGGGACTGGGCTATCAGTGCCAAGCATTACCTCTTGGCTAGCAGATACTGTCTTCTTAGCCCTGGTTCCATGTTTAGGATTTGGAGAGGATCGGAAATGTAACAGCTAGAATTGGGCAAATGATGCATTGAACTTACTCAGAGGTAATCTGGATGGGTACACCCTTTTATTAATTTACTTGTAATAAACCCACTTTTAAATAGCTCATTTACTATGTTTATGTGGAGCCTGTTTTAAGGCAGAATCACTTTCCTAGCTGGAGAAAGGGTTTGGAGAGAAATAATTAAAATATATTTTAATTGCCTTTGCTGAAAAACTGAGATAATGCAGGTGAGCGTCCTGAAAGAATTTATAATGTTGCTTTAAGAACAAAGGGGATTTGAGAATTTGAATCCTGAATGGAAAATGGCCTAAGTTCTGATTCTTCACAGTTTATTCCTTAAAGGGTTTCCTAATTAGCTATTTTGCAGAGCTAAGTCACAGTGACCTTCTCCTGGACTAGAATTGTCACTTAATGTCTTCCAAATGGGGTATTTGAAAGCCTCTCAGCTGGCATTTGTCCTGTTCTGTAGCCTCTACTCAGGTGTGCTTTCTTTTTCTTGCAGAACATAGCTGCAGTATTTGCCTTTATGTGATCCGTCTGCGGGCAAGGGTGGTTTTTCTTTTCCATGGGCTAGCACACAGATCACACGGGCACCCTGCAACTGTTGTTTGTGTCTCTGCAGCATGAGAAGTACACTAGCCAACTTCAGATGAATTACAAAGGCACGGCAATGAAGAGGGCGGAGCAGCCCATGGAGCACGGTGTCTACACTGAGTCCCCGCAAGCAAAGCTGGAGAAAGGAGAGAGGAAAGCAATTACAGGTACTTGCTTGGGAACCAGTTAATCAAGATTCAGAACAAAGTGCAGCTTAAGCCCTGAACTGGGTTATGATTCGGACAGTAGGTCTTGTGGGTTGCGTCTAGGAGCAGTTCCAGAAGGGTCATCTTTCTAAACCTCTGAGTATTCCAGCCTCTCAGTTTTTGGAGATTCAGCCTCCAAAAAAAATCAGCTGGCGTGATGGCTCACGCATGCCTTGTCGCTGTGTGTGTGCTGGAGAACCTGTGGGCTGAGCAGGTTTGGTAAGTTCTTTGGCACCTGTCTGGTCTATTTTTAATTTCCTAATCGTGAGCTGGTGTTTGAACAGAGACGGTGACTCAGAGTAGAAAATATATGGCTGCTGTGGCGTGGTGCTGGCAGGCAGGCAAAGAAGCAACAAGCCATTTCTTTCAAAAAGCCTTGTATGGTCTTAAATGGCTGTATTTCCTAATGTGCCGATATGTGGGATTGAAACTGACTGCCAAACTGGGAGACGTTTGCTTCAGGTTCACTGTTCCCCAGCTGCAAACTTTTTCCATTTGAAAAATTCCTTCTGTTCTCCATTTCTTTACCCACTGCTGCCTTCCTTTGAAGACCCTTTGTCAAACTTGCTTCCTCCCTGTTTCCCATCATGGTGGGCCAAGATCTCCCCAGCAGTCTTGTCTCACCCAACTTACTGCCTCCTGTACCTACTACCCTGGCAGGTCTCTCCCCTGTTCTGCTCAGATTATCAGTTGGTGGCCTTCTAGAGCTTGATCATGCACGGGAGAAACAAATACGGTTTTAAAGCATCCCAGTGACAGATGACTGTGGTGCCAGTGGTGGTCTTGTGGCACCAGGATGGCAGAGCGACTGGAAAGCTTTAGGGTTAGCAGAGAGACTGCCCACAGGGTCTGTTGGAGGAAGGAGCAGCGAGGTGAATGGAGGGAAGAGAGTGGGCAAGAAAAAGAGTGAGACAGCACCTTGGGCGAGGTGACCTAGAGATAGATACAGCAGCTTTCTAGAAATGTGTACAACTTTGGGTAAATCCGTTAAGGTTTCCTGATATCTAATTGGAGTGGGTTGGCTGACCTTAATCTCCTATGTATTGTCTGTATGAAAATCCCTCTAAGCTGACGCAGTGTACTAAACCAGCAGAATTTTTCTTCCCAGTCTTGTTGTTGCCGCCAGCTGTGTGTGGAAGCACATGCACACGCACCCGTATGCCCGACTCCTGTTTTCCACACCGTGAAACCTTTCTTTGTGTTCCTTCAGCTGTGTCTGTGTGTTGCCCTCCCCCATGGATGTGGTGTTTGTGACTTTGCCTCACCAGCGTGCAGTTAAAGGGATGAAGTTGGTGATGATTAACCATGACACTGCGGAGGGTGAGAAGAGGTGAACCTCACCAGAGGGAGAGCTCTCCAGCTGCCTGGCAAGGGGCGCGAGGTTCTTGAAAAGCATTGTCAGTAACTGGGCCAGTTTGCCAGTAACTGGAACCAGTTTGTGTTTGCTGCTGCCTGGTTGCATGAACATTCTCATTTTTATTCTTACCACCTTCCAAAATACACACTGGTTGGTTTTAACCTACATAGCGTAAGCGATTGATATTTGGAACATCTTCAAAGTCAGGACGTTGAGTGACTCTTCAGCAAGGTGACCCATTTCTCTAGCGTACGGTTCGCAGACCTGCATTACATTTCTGTCATCGTTAGTGGGCACAGACCATAGGTCTAAGGCAAAACGGGCTGTGAGAACTTATTGGGGGCCAGTGCTGAAGTATTTCACATGCAGTGGGACTGATGAACAGATACGAAAAAAATCTGTGAACTGCTGCTAACCCCACTGAAAGATGGAAGAATTCAGGACTTTTTGTTGGAAGTATTTTGCTGGATTGGACTGAAGCCTGTGGAAGCAAGGAAGGAAGTCTGAGCTTTAAATCAGCGCCTCATCCTCCAAAAAGTCTCTCTGTCACATGAACAGAACGATCTGTGGGTCCCTTTTTCATCTGCGATGTGACTAACTCACCTTGTCTTCAACTGCACACATGCAGTTTCTCCTTGGTTGCTTGGAGGAGTGGCAGCAATTTAAAATGATTAGTGGAAAGAAGAATGTAGTATTCTTATGGGGAGTGGGCTTGCTTAGTGGCAGCAGAAAGAGGCTTTGGGGAAAGAGCTGTTTTGCTAAGCCTGTAGGTATTTAGGAATTTGCATTTACTAATTAAAGCAAGGTCTGGGGTGACAAAAGCCTTTAGAGAAGGATTGCTTCCCAGGGCCCGGGTGGAAAAGAGGCAGAGGGAATGCAAGCTTTCAAGGAAAAGGTTTAACAAAACAATGTGAACAATTAGAGCTGCTTAGAAATGGGAGGAGGTGAGGGGCTAAGGATAAAGAGATCCAGCGGAGTGAATGGGAAACAGCTCAGCCATTTAGTCTTTATGCTGTTGAACTTGCAGCTTTTGGGTGTGTGTTGCCTGTAAGCAGAAAATCATCCGTCTTTGTGAAATGTTTGAGGCAAGGAGCTTGGTAAGCCCTGTAGGTTGGATGTGGGTATGAATAAGAAAAGTGCTCACAGTTCAGCTAGCTAATGCTAAAAATAGCCATCAGCTCTCATGTTTAAAAGCCTTAAGTGCTCAGGAGGCCAGGTACAGCCTTGAATTGAGCAGATTTTAAGACTGTCACAATCCCCATCTGTTGCTACCTGAGTTGAGGTACTGGATGAGATAAGCTACTTTGTGGTCTTCTGTTCTCAACGCATAGTTAATCCTCAGGCTGATCTTAATTTTTTTTTTTTTTTTTAAAGCCGTCACAGGCTGATGGCACTAGATAATGCCGAATCTAATGACTAACCTCTGAATAACTGCGGCAGGTGTGAGGTGGAGGCTGCCCGCAGTGTCCAGCTGAAATGGGCATCACTGACTGCAGGAGCAGGACTTGAGCTTCTCCTGGGATCTGTGAAATAGGCTCGCTTGCTGGGTTAGCATCGGTGTCATTAGGGAGTCCTCTCAACAGAATGGCCAACTTGAAAGTCTTGTTGGTGTCCAGGGCTGAGGTCAGCAGACAGCGTGGACGGAGGCAGTGGGAATTGTGCCCAGTTGTGAAGTGGTTTCCATGGTCTTTGGCTGCTTTCCCCATGAGATCATGGTAATAGCTATTTAGATGCACAGCTCTACCCTAGCCTTTAATTTAGAGGAGTGGTGGTGGTGTATCTGCTTTTCATCTGAGCTCAGGTGGTGGTACCTACAGCATGTTAAAGGTTTGACTGTGTAATTGATACAAATAAATTTGTGATTATCGGCCTGATTTGAAAGCCTCTGGGATCTGTGTACGTTCACAGCAGCTACAAAAGACCAGGGTTTAGGTTTGCCACGCACACATGAAATAAATACTGCAGCAAAGAGTCAGAGAATTGCTTTATGGTTATTCCTACTTGGTCTGAATTCTCTGTTTTGGAGAGGAGTTAAAAAGCAGAGATGTAAGGAATTAATTTTAAAATGTTATGGCTAGATCATCTTTTTTTTTCTCCAAGGCCTCTGCTGTAAGAAGCCTACTCTGCATCTTCTGAAGATGGACATTATTGTTATTAATAATGAATCAAAAACAGTTTGACTTAAAGCAAGCTGGATTTCTCATCTTTTGTTATGACTTACTGTAGACAGCTTCAAAGCTGCGTGTGCTTCTGTCAGCAAAGAAATTTGCTGTTGCTGTCTGTCTCTCTCTTGTGATGGTTTGAAGCTTTGCGAGGACCTGGGCGAAGCGCAGCCTTCAGTTCTGTCCCGACCACAAGGAACGCCTTCAAGGGAAATCAGACCCCTCTGCGGTGGGAGCTGTGTGCTTGTCATGAAAGCTGTTCTGCCGACTCGCTGATAGAAAGCAGCATTAACACAGGCTTTCTCCTTTCCCTTTCATCACCTGGACTGTATTTTTGGTCTTGCCCTTGTGGTGTTCTGTGTGATTCATTTCTCCATGAATACATCCTTTGTATTGACACATCTCATTTTCTGTCATTGTGGTGCCTGTCCTTCAGGTGATCAATAGTTCTGTATTAATTTAACAGGCCCCGTTCTTGTCAGACTTGTTAAACAAATGGACCTCCCTTGTTCTGCGCTAAAACGGCCTTCATTTTTCCTTTTGAGTGACTGCCCCAAAGACTGAAATCCAGGAGCAGAACATGTGTATGTCAGTGGTCTTCCCTGTATTACACCGTCACTGGTAGCTCAGTATTTATCTGGCTGAATGTTTGTGCTGACCTCAATTCAGTTATCTAAAAGGATGGTTTTCAAGCTGTCTGCCTGAATTCATGAGCCAAAAAATATGTCTAAATGAATTTGCACCATCTGGGCAGCCTGGCACGGAGTGGAGAGAGGTGGTAACGAGCTGCCATCAATTGGAGGAAGTCTCATGTCATTAAAATGACTGAGCAGTTAGTTTTCATTGGTGTTCCTCGCTTCACTGCTGACTCAGGCAAGCCCCGAGTCTCTCTGCTCTTGCAAGAGCTTCCATGTTACGCTGAAATATAACAGAAAGGTGGTGGCTTCAGGGTGGTGTGTCTGTCTTGGGACACAGGCAGATGCGCTGCTCTGGATGCTGCAGGTCCAGGTTGAGGCTGTACCCAAAACACATCCCAGCTGTCGAAGAGCAAAGCCCCCGGCACAACTGCATACGTAGCTGCTCCCTGGCCTGCTTCTGTCACAGCCATCTGGTTTAGCTGCCTTCCTGTCGTGCTTTTTTTTTTCCCCCTCCCCTTTTTATACAATATTGTTGTGTTAGGGCTGGAGCGGAGAGAGGCGTCAGGTCGGTTGTGCTGGCAAATTAGAAGGGACAGAAGCTTTTGACATGAGCAGGGCAGCAAATTCATACAGCTCTTCTGAAGTCAGGGAAATTTTACTCTGGCTCAGGATCTGGCCACTTTCAGCAGTAGCCGAGAATGAGGGTATCTGTGTCACTTGATAATGTTATTCAAAATGCAAATTAATATAAAGGCTCAGTGGAAACATTAATTGCTCTTAAAACATTGAAACTGTCCCCAAATAGCAAGACACTGACTCCTCAGCTTCCCATCTGTGCTTTTTGCAGTCTTAGAATGAAGTTCCAGTTTGTTGTGGAGGCTGGGAGCGGGAAGAAATGAAAAAAACCCCACAGAAGTGAGCAGATGTGTTACACACGCTGTAACAGTGTTGCAGGTGGGGCCATGTGAGCTCTGTGTCATGTCCCCGGAGGGACCTTCTGCCGCCATGCAGTGAGTGCAACGGAGTGGCTCCCACCCTTTCAGCCCCAGCTCGGTGCACTCTGCCCAATCTGATGTGCTCTCTGTAGGTGCTCCTTGACGTGCCCTGGGGTTTTGGCTTTGTGCTAGCTTTTGTCAGAAGGGGAATTTGGGGAATTTCCATGCATCTCTTTGGCCTCTTTGGGGTAGAGGGGGAAATCTGAGAAGGCAGAGGAATTGGCTCATTATTCTTTATAAATCCTCCTTTTTTTCCTTCAGCTTTTTCTGTAATCCCAAAGTTCCCATCAACAGAGAAGTCTGACCAATGTTGACTTGCTCCCCTAGCTGCATTTTCCCTGTAGCAGAAAAGCTCCTGGGGGACAAAGGCAGTGACTCCTGTGTCCAAGTACACAGGTGGGACACAGATCTTGGGGCTGGAGCTACTTCTGTGAAGGAGTCTGTCCTGCAGGATGGATGTGAGCTCTCTTAGCTCACTTCTGCCCCTTTGGAAACAAAATTTTCTTGGAACAGATAACTAGAATCTTCTAGACTAGGGGGCCTTTGGGATCCTGTGAGGGGCTGGGATGTGCTGGAGAGTTGAGCTGTAATGAGGCAACTCCTTGCAAGGTGCAAGCAGTAACAGCACCCATGCTTGGGAATGATGCTGCTTGTGCAAGAGTCGAGTGCAAGATGGTCTTTGCATTTCATCTGTAGGGTAGTATGCTCAGGATTTGTTCCACTGGCAACTTAAAATAAACCACTGATGAGCTTTCAGAATTGATCATATTAATCTGAGACTATCCAAAATCCCATGTGTTTCTTCAGGATTGAGCCCTTCACTGTGCCCCATGGACCTTTAGGCATGAGTTACCCCAGGCATAGCTGGCTGTTAGTGGATTTGTCCATCACCCAGAGTGTTGTTCTCCTTCTCCTGACCCTGACTGCCTCTTGGTCATCAACCCTAAGATTAATACTGTACTTCAGAGGGTGATAATCCATTGCAGTGTGTGCCTAAAAGAAGTGCCTGACAATGGTAGAGCAGATCCTGCGTGGTTGG
>NW_009210566.1:0-9439 GCF_000690835.1 Fulmarus glacialis
CCCCCCCCGGGCTGCCCCGCTCGGCCCTGACCCCTCTCTGCCCGGCCCGGTCGCGCAGACGCTGGTGGCGATTTTCCCAGGAAACGGGGTTCTCCTCCAGAAAAGCCTTGTTCGGGTGGAGAAAAAGGTTTCTGTGTGTCCGCAGCAGAGCGTGGGCTTGCTTTCGAGCTACTAGCTTTCTGAGGAATAATACATGCCGCCTTCTATAGCCCTCGCCGCGGGCGGGGAGCAGGGGTGGGTGCCAGCTTTATTACTGCTTTAACTTCTGGTGATGTTAGTCTTGGGGAGCGGAGAGGTTAACTGGAACCTACTTTTTCCTCTCTTTCCGCCCTGCATCTCTGAGGAAAATATCGGCGTAGTTACAGACTTGTATCTTTATTTATATTAACAGAGCAAAGTGTAGCAACATTGAGGATGTGTATTTGCATCAACATTTAAATAGAGTAACAATGGAAGATACAAATGTGTGCCCCAAACGTACATTGGTTTCATCTTAATTGTATCACAGATTTACTGCCTGTCTTCTGAATTTAATGAGATAACTAATCACTACTTCTGAACCTAAAAATAAATTTACTTCGCACCAAAGATCACTGACTCATGCAAGCTCTCTATTTCTGTAGTAAATATAGAATTACTTATCTGATATAATCTGAGTTATTTAAACCTACCCGTTATGCTGGAATAGGCTCCCATAACTATACCAGTGGAGTAATGACTTAAGCCCCTGGTTTCAGAATGAGAGAGCCCCAAATTACACACTAAGCTGAGATGAAGCTCACTTCAAACAGCAAACGTGTTTGTTGCAAGGGTTTGTGATATAAATCCAACACTGACTTTAACAGATTGCTATTCAAAGATAATTATATTTTGCTTTTCTCCTCTATAATTTGCTTCTTTATAAATAGTAACATGAAGGAAAATAAAACTTTGCTATGACTTTTAACTTGAGATAATGTAACAAGAGTGAATAGAGATATTAGAAAAAATACATTAAAACCATGATAGTAACAAATTAATTCCTGTTATGAATTTGTACCTAAGCCAATTTCTTTCTGAAGCACTTCCAAAGCTTTTCAAAACCATTTGCAGATTTTGTCCAAAAGTTCCTGTAGAATTTGTCCAAATAATAAGTGTTCCTTAAAAATTTATCCCTTTTCTCTGGCAGGTAATATCGCGATGATATTTCACACGAAATAAACCATTACAGTCAGCTCACCTGAAATGGTAGCTTTGATAGAACTGTTTCTTCAACATGGGGCCAGAGTTTTGTTGTTGCCTGTAGTGCTATAGGAAGTGAGGTCTGGAGGGAAGACAGAAGCACCCCAAATATCCCAAACCGTGTATTTTCTATCCATATTTCTGCTTCTTCCAGAGCTAAACCCAGTTTTAGTTCAATTTCAAAACTATGCTTGGCAGGAGGAAGCCTGGAGAGACGTGCGAGTGAACAAGGCAGTAGTGTAAAGACATACCCACTTCATCTGGAAAGCACCACATCTGGAGTGGTTTGTTAAGCCACTCTATGGCTAAAGCTTTCTCCTTCAGAAACTTTGTCATGGGCTATGTGCAGTCATTGTGGCAGGGATACAACCCTGGCTTATGTTCTTGATCAGTGCCTCCCGAAAACTCTATTATGACCTTAACAAGCAAAACAGGAATCTTGAACAAGAGATGTAGTAGAAAACGATGCTTTGATGTCAAATCAACAAAACCTAGCTAATCTTGTAGCTTCAAATAAATCTATCACTTCAAAGTACGTAGCCAACAAACCCAGCTGTTTTCTGCATGTACATCAGCAGGAGAAAGGAGGTTTCCTGCAAGAGAGGACAGGATTGCAAACCAGTGTCTTGCTATTAAAGCTATTTGTGCAAAGCTCAGAGATGCATATGTCTTGGCCTAATGAGCTGACTTCACGTGAGTTGCTATGTAACTGCTAGGGATGTCAGTTGTGTTAGATAAAGCACAAAACTCTTAAAAGGAATGCCCTATATAATTTAAATTAAAGTGACACGGCACATGTACTCTTCTTAACACCGATTTTTTTTAGCTTTATTTGAATGCCACGATAAGAACAAAAATCCGGCAATCTTCCTTGACTCCAGTCGTGATTTAGTTAAAAACTCTATTACAGTTATAATACTACAAGGTTTATGGGTGGTGTTGGAACTACCATTCTTTGCTCCTTTTAAGTTATGAACTATCACAATAAGAAAATTGTGTTATGTTCTCTTAAGATTCACTTCAGTTCTCTCTTATCACCCAAACATGAAAGTCTATTCCAGCCAATACGGTGCTGCACCGCTATATCACAGAACATAAAGACTGGGTCAGACTACAGTGTTATCTATAACAACAGCCTATTTCTGACAATTAAAGCTACATAAGGAGGAATACAAGACTAGGAGTCTTGTAAAGATGTACAGATACCACTCTGCAGTATTTCTACAGTCAGTTAGCATCCTGGGATTTCTGCATTTAGGAGTTCTCAAATTTGTTCAGCTCCCAATTGTAAACTGTTAGTGGAATAAATATACACCTTATCATTCAAGAGCAGTCACTTTATAAACCTTTCTTTCTCAGTCTACTATTCCTTAAAGCACTCATAATGTTAAGGACATTGCAACAAGTAAAACATCACACATTGTGCGGGTATCAGTACAGACTGACTCCAACATATGCTGACTTCTGTCCCGATGCAAGATTTTTTCTGTAGAAATTCCTCAACAGAAAGAAAGGTTTTAGCGGTTTAAATTACCACCTCCGCTGCCTTTTCTAAGAAAATCACTAGCCATCATCAGTGTTTTCAAAAGTCTCTAGCAGATCACGTGAGGAATGCCTACAAATGGTCTCTTAATGGCCAGGCTTATTTTAAGTGTCAGTCCAGATAGAGGACACCCTCATTAACACTTTACCTTTCTTATCATGAAACAATCTTAAAATACAGGGGCACAAGAGGTGCAGAGTGTCTCTTTCTGTTTCGCTGTATCTAATTCAATACTGAAGATCATCTGAATTTCTACCGATAATGGTTTGGGGGGGGTGGTGTTTATATATGTGTGTGTATATGTATATATATATGTACACACATAATTTCCCACCACCGATCCTTAAATACGTACAGGAAAACAGACTGCAAACATATTTTATACATGTGCTTGGCTTGTTATCAAATAAAATGTTTTAGTCCTTAGAGAATAAAAGGCAAAATACGCAGTTGTTCCTGCTTTTGGGTTTGTACTGTAAACATTGCTACCTTTTAATTTGAGACATCCTTACCACAGTTTTTTTTCTTCATGAAATGTTTAATCTGTAATGTGATTATTTGCTTAAAATAAGATTTGAAAAGCACTATGGCTGCTATTACATAAAGAACAATACAGATATTTACCTAATATATCAATCCAGGAATTATTAATTTTATTCCTAAACTTACTATTTAAGTGAAGTAGCAATGTCGTATTTCTTTCACAAGCAATTACCAATTGTTACTAGTGGGAAGAAAATTACTTCTCACCAGTGCATCTCCATATGCCAGTATTTACTGAGTGAGGGCTGAATTGCCACCTGTTTGGTTTTTTGATCCCTTTACACCAGTAAAATTTAAGAGCTCCATGAAATGCATGCGATAGGTACCCAGGAAACAGTTTCATGTCCCTAAACTTAATAGAATAGTTTCATGACGTGTTCTTTCGATACCCGAGCATCAGAATATACAGTAGGATAGGCAGTCGTGTTGAGGGCAGATAGCCAGTCAACTACATATTCCTGAATCCGATGGAATAGCCCTCAGGAGCTTAATGCAGGCACTATTGCCCAAGGGCCAGAAGCCATTTTTGCAGTCTTTACCCACTACTATTTTTTCATTGACCACAGCTGGAGCATAAAATAAAATATACATTAGTTCATAAAATAACGCAGTTGACGTGGTGGATTTCTCATGGAGCATAATGGTTTGGGTTTAGGGCTACCATCCTCCACAAAGGACTAGGTAACATTATCACACCAGATAACACAGTATCATGTTGCTTCTTTAGGAGCCACAGTCAAGCATTCTCAGTGAGATGTTTTCTATGTACACATCTTAATGTTAGATTAATATATATTCAAGCTTTTAAGCATATCTTCTTTAACTGACAGTCCCTTATTTTACTGACAGTCCCTGAGTGATACGGTCTTTTATTTGTTCTGAACTTAGAAGCAGCCCTGCAGCTTGATTAGAGCTGACACTTCACATAATTTCAAATCTTGGTTTTTTTCAGTTATTTGATAAAATGGAACTACAGTGAAACTGAACTGTGCTTCCTCCCAAGGAAGTGTTTTTACTCACATACACATCCATACCTTCAGCATCTTCAGCTTTCATTTTAGTTGTGATGTTGGAAATATAATCGTTAACAAGTCTGCTATATTCCACACTTGCTAAGTCAATAGAGCAGACCTAGAATATTTTGCAACTCCGTATCATGAATCTCAAAGTATATTTCATATCTCAAAGCAATAATAATTAAATATTGGTACAACCAATTGCGTGGAATCATATGCATTTCTCCTCTTCAAAATGAATGTAGCGAGCAAAACTATTTATGCTCTGTATATATTTCTTGAATGTACACATACAGATGCAGTGGATATGTAATCTACTACCTTTCCTATTTTTGTTTAAATATTGAAATATAGGTTTCTATTCCTTACCAAATAAATTACTAGTATGATCTTTTTGGCAAGGGAGAATGACACAGAGAGGTCTGATAAGGAAGTACAGGGCTGTGAAGAAAGGAAGGAAAGGAGAAGGAAAAGAAGTTAAAAAAATCCCTAAGACTTCAGAAGAAGAGACGTGTGGAAGATAGGAACACCTAAGTACCCTTGAATATTAACCTTGGAGCAAAGTCCTTCCCGTTTGTTGTGTGGGCAAATGGCTGAAGAAGGCAAGTGTCTGAAGGTTTTTAAGGTACTGGGTGTTAGTGTGGTTTCTCCGTTTTCTCTGTCAGGGAGCAGCAAGGGCTTGCTGTTCCCTCAGGCCAGGTGCTCCAGGAGTAAAGGGTGACTCCAGAGCAAGCAGGGTTGTCCCTGGCAGGGCATGGTCCCACAGAGTCTGGTCATAGCAGGGTGAGCCAGGTACTGGTAGTAGGATCCATTGACAGTCCCAGGCGAGTGATGAACCAGGCCCATCCAGCGACTCCAGGCAGGAGAAAAAGGAGATGAGACCAGAGATAGGACTAGAGACAAGGTTTCAGCTTGAATCTGAAGTCCACTTAGCAGACAGGGCTAGAGACAGTGGACAATGGACATCCGAGGGACCCATCCAGGAAAGAAGCTAACTACTGTGTAGGTTCGAGGTCCATCCAGACAGCACGGCCAGACTAGTCTGGAGACCAGCACTCTGGCAAGATAGCTGAGGGCCTGGGGCTGAGGTGAAATGAAGATCCTGGGTTCACAGGCAGTGTGTGGGTGCCCTGGGTGGGGCTGGTCAGGGCCAGCATGTCCTACAGGTGCACTTGGGGTCCTGACTTTCTCCTGTAATAACTGAAACAACTGTGTGGTTAGATAGGGACTCTCTGTAGGCTGGCTTTGCCCGGAGGCTTTTAGATTATTTTAAAAGCTCCTGAATGATTCCAATCCTCTGGCCAAAAAAGTCTCTTAAACCTTCAACACAAATTAAACCTTTTTCCTACTCCACCTCCTTTTATGTTTGGAGTTGGGGATATCCACAGAGGAGATAAAGGGAGTGAACTCCGAACATCACTGGCTTGCTCTCCATCTGCCACCTTGCTCCCTCATGCTGCGACTAACTGAACTGCTAGACATCTCTGACACACGGCCAAGCAGGGCAGCTGCTGCTGTGTCTACATGGCAAACTCCTTCCTGAAAACTGTAGGATTACAATCGAATATGTGGGTTTTTTTTCCTTGTTATTACTGCCATTTTGAACAGATTTATTTGTCAACATCTACTGTCAATCCTTACAAACATCTACTGCTGTCCTTTGTAAACTTCCCAAAGGAGAAGGCCAGGATGATCTACACTGGATTTCTTACAAAGTCAGAATTACTTGCTGCTGAGTGGGTGATTTTCCAGTCTTTCTTTTTGTCACTTGCTCTTTTTTAACTTGGTTCAAAGGTAAGCTTCATAGACCTTGAATGCAAATTCAGTTACTTAATACTGGATACGTTAAACCTCTTATCATGTTATTTGTGTCCATCGGCTTTTAAATACTGAATATGGCTATATGATTAGAGCACTGCTTATGCAAATACTTTATATCAGTAGATGTTATCTATTACGAACACCTATGTAATAGACATGGCATTGCAAGAATTTCTCTTGCCCAATCTAGTTTTATTAGGCAATAAAAAAGTTCTCTCTGGCACAGAGAGAACTGTATACTGCTGACCCTAACAGGTATATCACGATGACAAGGTACTGAGATATTCTTTGGGAAATAAACATCTGTCCTCTCTTATTCTTATCTAGGAGTTAAAGGTATTATGCAACAGCATACGCAGATTTTGAAAATTCAGGAAGTCTAAGAGGTTGTTTTTCAGAAGACTCGCTTTTGCATATGCATGGGGTTTTATTTTGATATTTTTACATTAGAAATGGAATTATAACCTTTGTTTGTACTTCAGATAGTACACCAATACAAACTGCCGAGATGACAGCTTCAGCAAAAACTTAACTTTTCTTTCAAAAAAAATATCTCAAATCCCAGACGTCTGTCTGGATCTTCAGTTCAACAGGTATTAAATCAACTTGAAAAACATTGAATAAAAATCCTCCCCCCTTTGCAAGATCGAGTCACAACTCCTCATCTTTCAGTGTTTTTATCTTTTCCAGAATTTTAACAAGATCCCTTAGCAATAACAAATTAATTACAAAGCCATTTTCCTCTGCTCTGTTTGAGGTAAATGTTTATGAAGTCCTCTTTATAAATCACAGAAGCTCCAATAAGGGCATACCTCTTTCCCCTTTGCAGCTCAAAGCAAAAGATTTGGGAAGACGGAATCCTGCAGTTCCTCACACTGCAAAGCTTCTAGGGGAGTTTCTGAGTCCTTATCTGCTTAAAGCGGGCTGCTGCTTCCAGAGCTGTAATGATTTATGATTTTAAGAGATTGCTTAAACCAGTTCTGAAAATGAAATAAGTGATCCATCAAAACAAACTTTCTATCAGGTTCTAGGTGGCCTATAATCAGTTATGGCATTCTGTTTGATCATAACCTGACTATACCTACATATACACAGATTTGCCCATATAACTGCAGATGGAATTTAATTTTCTGGTTGAATCTATATAAGATTTCATTATACCCAGTCCAGCCTTAAAAGGAGAATGCTTTTCTTGGCTGAATAAGTTTAGCTGGCCCGCTAAAGGGTCACAGAAGATGAATATGACAGTCAGTACAAGGTAGGAAGCAGGACTGCACAACCAGGATAGGGGAGTGAAAGAAACCAGCAGCTGATAACCGACCAGCAGCTGCTAAGGTTGGTTCAGCTATCTTCTTGAAGTACATTTGCAATCAATTAGAGTATCTGATATTTTACAAACTCCTAATGAACACAGCTATGTGAGCTCTTCAACATAGACCAAGATTGAATCAGCACTGAAGAATCTGGCTCTGAAATAAAAACTGAATAAATACTTTAATGTTACATAATGTCTTAGTTAACATATAACTTAGAAAAAGCTTGAAATGTTGCAATGGCCTAGTTCTGGTATTAGATATCTTTTTGCTGCTCCTGTTGAAAAAATGGAAAGTAAAACTACCAAACACGGCTAAAATACAAGCTTTTAAAAGGATCAGTTCACATACACTTACCAGAGGCTCCTTAGGACACAGCCATACCTTCTCTAACATCCCAGCTACAGAAAGCATGCTTTACCTTGCGATGGCATGATCTGACCGTGGCATGATCTGACCATGATTTACCAATCACGTATGCTCCCTGAATCCCTCAGGGATTGCACATGATTTGTACAGCCATGATTCTGCAGCTCTGGCTGAAGAGCCATGCAATAATGTTGGTTCAGTGCAGTGCTGCTGCTGCTTCACCTCTTAACAGGACTCTTTAATGTGACAATGAGCCTCAACTAATTCAGAAATTTGTTATTTAGTGCAGTATGGTGAGGCAAAATCCTGACTCAGGTAGAGAAGGAACAATGCTGAGACTTTGGGGAGCAACTGGAAAGACTGCAGCAAGAAGCTGAAAAATACAGCTTGGGATATCTACTTTACAGACCACAGTCGATAGGAAATGCTGGTCACTGTCAGTATGATTTACGTGGAAGGAGGGTGATGGAATAAGCAACCTGTGAGAGTAGAGATCGAGACAGGACTGACCAGTGGCAAAGAAGAAGAGGAAAGAACTGAGGGGGAGTTAGGAATAATAGTAAGTGTAGTGCTGAGGAAAAAAAAATCAAGTAATTACCTATTTGCTAAATAAGGTATGTGTCCTAGGGAGACAACAGTGACTTTAGGTATTCTAAAAATATATTCTAATGCATATGTCTAGAGACTAGATTAAACCTACAAAGGAAATCCTAAACCTTAATTTCATGATTTTCAGTGTTTCATTTTGTTTGGATGGAAAATACAGCAGATAGGTCAAAATCTGTAATTAAAGTAGCATGTCAGTATACAATGACGGGGGAAGCTGAGAAATCTCAGATGCTACTAACAAATCCTTTGCTGTATTTTAACATAATGATATCATAGAAAGGACACTGTCTCATATAATTTTCTCTTTACAGCCATTCTCTCAAAGAATGACATGGCAAAATGTTAACTAATAGATGAACAGAAGCAAGAAGGAGTTGGAATTTCCATAGTACTAGCATCTGAAAATTTAACATAGTTTCACATTACACCTGCTCTTATAGAATATACCCATGGATTAATCTGAAATGTGTATCTTGATTTTCCAATGAACACTGAGTTAATTAAGAGCAGTCTGTTAATTTATTACTGTAGTGATGAGAACGTTAGAGATCACCATCTTCTAACAGTGCTAATATATTAGCCTTCCTAAGTGCAAATATTTAAAATATATCTTCTCGGTGCTTACGTTTACCAATTGCAAAACGGCATTACGCAACTCTGTCTTTGGCAATCTTTTTAAAAAGCTGAAATAAATAATAGGATCAACTCACCTTTACTTTTTACTTGATTAAGGTTAACACAAACCAGAAACAGGGCCTCTGAAAATTTTGCAGAGGGAAAGAGCACAACTGCACTTCCTCATCTGAATGACAATTGCTTTTTAAAACAGCGTGCCACCACAGTAACCTCTGCCATGTGATCATAAGGAGCTTCCAGAAACAAAAAAACATGATCCTCATTACTGCTTCAACAGAACGTTTGCCCTCTGGTGATCAACATCAACTCTAGGATATAATTAAAAGACAGAAATATGTCTTTCCAAAGAAACAGTCTAGGCTCATTTG
>NW_009210566.1:9458-21511 GCF_000690835.1 Fulmarus glacialis
CAAGGAGCATTGACTAATAGAGTCTGTACCTTCTTGCCTAAGCAATTTTTAATCAAGGTAAGCAATATGCACTGTTAACTGGGACTTAGTACTCAGAAACTCTTAAAGTAATAAAATGCAATGGTGGCAATGAAATACAAAGAATAGACTCTTTCTGCTTCCCTGGTCATATCTCGTTGTACTAACTCCTTTAGTCATTTATGAAATAACCAAAGAATTAAACTCAGGTCACCCATTATTAAGAAGCAGATAGCAAAACCTGAAAAATTATTACCTTCCATTTTAAATTTCTGGCTAGTACCAAGTAATATGTGTCATATTTCTCTAAGAACTTGTGTTTATAAACTAGCCTGAACATTTCAGAAATTACTAAGCAGAAAATAATAGAGGAGATCAAATGGACAATGGATGAAGAGACCTGAAATAATTGCACAGAGTTAGGATACTTTAAAGCAGTATAATGCAAAGCAAGAGTAATCGATCTATGAAAACATATATGAATAGTAAAATTTATGAACACAACAATTAAATGCCTAATAAAATAGATGGTTGTCCAGTGAAAAATGGAGAATTTACAACAGTCTGTTTAACTAAAAAAATCTGAGAATCACAGCTTTAAGGATTCTGTTCTAAAATACTTTTACTCATCTGAGGTTTTAGTCCCGTTCAGAAGTCAATGCAGATGCATCCTTGGTAAGAACACAAAACATTCCACGACTCTCCCTTAAGAGAGGGTACCTTAAGTTTATTTGCTGCCCTATAAAATATGAAGTAAATTATTCACTAGCAAATAATGTAAAACTGCTATTTCTTTTTCCAGTTCTTATGAATAAGATTCTTCATAATCTTTTTGCTTAAGAAAGACCCAATAGATGCCAACATACTGTCAGTCATATGATTGTACTTAACAGAGAACTTAACACAAAACTCTCAGCAAGAACTAAAAAGTTAATGTAAAATCTAATCTCGCTTCTGTTCTCCCATCCCCGTCCCACATGTCCACGTCCATCCTTCCCCCCCCATGATCCAGTCATATTTCACTATATGCTCCTCTGCCCTGCAGAACTTGGTGAACTTGTTTTGATAGCTGATTTAGAAGCAGAACACTGTTGGGTTGTAAACTACTTCCTGTACACTTGTTACGGGTTGAATAAATCCTAACCCTCTTCATGATCCTTGCCTTCCGATAAATCTCAGTATTCCTCTTTGCCAGTTTTAGAAGGCTTCAGGGAGCTAAAGGGCCATGGAAAGGCCATTGGGATGGAGCGAGGGAGGGCTTTTGGTGGGAGAGGATCTGCCAGCTTCCCTGGTAAGTAAATATTATCAGCGTGTGCTTGGGCTTGTGAAAGAACAGAATGCTAAATTTGAGTGTCACTTTGCATTGATTCAGAGATATATACAAATAGTTCACAGAGCTATAAAGGATACCATGCCAGTTTTAAAAATAACGATAAACAGTGCGAGAAACATTTGTTTCATAGCTTTTTTTAGAAATAACAACAATGAAAAGCACTATTTTAATGCTGACTGACTTTCAAACTTGGTCAATTTTGTTCTGAAATGTGGCCAATATTTTGTGCTTTTGTTTTATCCAGGACTGGTTGAATGACCCCAATTTTTAGTTGAATAGATACAGAATTGGTATTTAGTAGGGGGTACAAATATTTCTATTTATTAGCAAAGTGCCTTTCTTTTACCCCTCTACTCCACAAAAATCTTTGAAAATGATATCATTACCATCCTAACTTCCATAGCTCAGATGCTTTTTCCAATAACTCATATGCTATTTTAACAGTGATTTTACTCCCATATTAATTAAAGTACAGTACACACTACCACTGCTTTTTACTTTATATGGAATAGAATATTCTTCTCTTTGTAGTTACCAACGTATTTTTTTCCCCACAAATAAAAATAAGAAGCTGAGTATCTCCCTTCCCATGATGGTCTCATTTGCCAAGTGCAACTTGTTTCCCATGCTTTTATACCTTTATACTCTTCTGTAATGAACATTATGTTGTCCTACCTCTCTTTAGCCCTCTAGATCAGTTAAGCAGTCCAAGGGTTGGTGCTAGAGCCCAATGAAACAGAAGTGTTTCCAGCTTCTCACAACTCAAGAGAGGTTGCTATCAGAGTGTACAGTTGTCTAACTATGCAAGATCAAACCTTTTCAATTTTTTCTCAAGGGTGACATTTTGCCACAGTCAGGTCCTCAATCACTTGAATTTCATTCTTTGTAAAACCACCTGTAAATTAACCTGAAAACTTTTACGTACAAGATATATGAAAACAAGTACGAGTCATTCAACAATTTTTTTGCAGCATTCCTCCTACCCCAAAAAGAAGAGAAATACATAAGGCAGTGCCAACACACTGAAGTAGACTGTTTCACAGCTTCACTTCACTTCACCACATGCCTTGCCATTTGCTCTTACACTGCCAATTACTATAGTCTAGTGACTGCTATAAATCTGCTGAGTGTCCAACAGTGACACTCACGAGAGCTGGTTGCCATAGTTGTCAGACCTAACCTGTATTTCATTTCACCTTGGAGTAGGGGAATGCAGTCCCTGCTGGAAATGCTGGGGCAAGGTCCTGGAATAATTTGATTAAGTCTTACAAGGTCTTACAATGTATACTCGGTGTTACCAGTAAATTGTCAGTGTCCCATCTGTTTGTAAGCTTGTCTTCCATTTTTTTCTTTTTCTTTTCTGGCTTACCAAGTTCTTTCTGTGGATGCAGCTGCAAACAAGCAGCAATGTTCAGGGTACAGTAGCTGTTATTGCATAGGAGTGTTTACAGCAATTTGACAGGGAGGCTAAGAACGCTGGGGTTGTAGAATATTAGGGAAGATGGGAAGCTCACAGCAGCTCATTTAATTTCTGTAATTCAAAATGTATTCATGTGACATCTATCTCAGCAAGAACACCAAAAAAGGAAGAAAAAAAAAGGTATTTCCATCTACAGCCGCATACTGTTAGCAGTACTTTTTAAAAATAATTTAGGAATTCCCAGAATGCCTTTTAAACTGGAAAGCAGAGAAACACAGACTACAAGCATGACAGGACTTAGCTTCCTTTTATCCAGTCGTGGTTGCAGGGTGTGAGACTCTTTTCATTAATCAGATTTCTTAAGAGTATCTCCCATATTGTTCAGGCAGTTTAACTCCTTTAATTTGAAGAGCAATGATCCAGAAAAGTGGATTATTTTAAAATTTATTTTTAAACTTTGTAAAAAAGAGTTTAAAAGACAAAATGAGAAGTTGTACTAATCAAAGGATGCATATGACAACCAATGAACAATAAGAACCACATAACCAGTGACAGCCTGAAAATGAGAGATCTCACATACTCTCCTGTTCACACCAGGTGCCTAGTGCTTTTGTGACATCTCTGTGCACTGAAAGGCCCCTTCTGTGTACTGATTCAATCTCCTGATTTATCAGAAAATTATCTTTTTTTTTAATCACTTGGTTGGTAAGCTGAGTCTGCTCAAATGGAGGGTCTAGTAAGCTCCAGAGCTGACACAAGGTTAAGTGATAGAAGAAAGTGTATGGGGTTGTGTGTGTGTGGGGTGCACGTAAAAGAAAAGTGATCTCATTTCAGTAGGAGCAAGCTGTTCGATTGACCTAAACCGTGTTAGCAGAAGTACCCTGTGTTCAACACAAACGCCACCTACTGCCTACCACATTTAAGAGCAGATAGCAAAAGATGACACCACAGTGTGAAAAGGCTCAGCTTCTGTTTGGCTATGCCTTTGAAATGCATAGAATGTCACCTTTCATTATCAAGCTACATTTTGGAAAGCACAGCATTTGGGTACAGCCCAACATCAGCTCTTGTATGTGTGTTTTAGTAATCTTACTGTTTTATTCTAATTAGGTTACTTCACCGGTGCTACAATAAAGTTAGGCACACAGTTCCCTCCTCATTTTCTTCCCCCAGGTTAATACTCTTCATACTGTTAGTCCTGGGCCAAAAGAGTGCTTTAGGATATTTACTGCAACACCATATACCATTTCCTATATCTGTCACCCCTGATAACATTGTTTGCTTCTCTGTCACTCACTGTTTCCTTCCCTTTTTTCTTTATACTAAAATATCCCATCAAGTACATTTGAGCATCTCTTTGGGGCATGCACTCTTTTGTACATGCTATAGCTGTCTGATGTAGCTTTATTTTTAATATTTGTAAAGACTTTATCACTGTGTAAAATGGTGGGTAAATTTTTCCTTTTTGCTATTCTTTTTAGTATCAGTGAAGCCAATTAATTGCATGGATGTCTGTGGAAGAACAATTTGGCTCAATGCCTTTGACTTTTAGCTGTTAAAAGCCATTCTTTATTTCAGGCCTAATGATTAAATCAAAAGAAAGTGATTGCACAGAACGCATCAGAAATTGAAAAATGGGGATTAGCTGGCGCCACAGCTCACAAAAGAATTAACAGACAACATTGCATGACCCAAAGCATTTCACCATCTGTACTTTGCCACACATGGAAGAGCACACTGAAGTGATAAAAGGGACACAAAGCAAAAAGAATAAAAGGCATGTTAACTGTGGCTCAGCTGGAAAAGAATATTGCTTGTAGCAATGGGCTCTGAAATCAAATGATGAATTTTCTTCTTTTAAAAATCAAATAAAAGGTATGAGCACAGTAACACTAATTTAGCAGTGTGTGCTTTCAAAAACCTGCATAACCAGCTGGCTTACTCATTTTAACTGAAGTTCTAATTTGAGATTCTGGTCCTACAATTAATTCTATGATGTCCTAAGATTTTGATCTGGTTAAAAAAATTAGAAGCTCTGCCAGCTGTGCAAGCCCCAATAAAATGGATTTGTCCCAAACCTAAAAAAAAAAAATCTGCATTCTTGGTTCTTGTTTGAATATTCATCTTCACCTTGTCATTATTCTGGGATTGTTCTTTTATGCATATAAACCACTCAAAGCTCCGTGAAGCCACGTGGGTGCTGCAGAGAAAATGGGCAGATATTGTGTTTAAAACTTTCTCTTCTCAGAATCTCTTCTCAGAGGGTAATTCCAGAAGTAATCCAACATTTTGCCAGGATTTTTATTTATATCCATGACAGAGGGACTATGTTTTGCTTTGAATACATCTCACTGAGCAGTAAATGGGAATTTAGAGCTAAACTAGTACTCTGTCACATTTTGCACATTTGGGTGAAAAGGTAGAAATGCAAGAGAATTAAGCTGATGAAAGACTTCCATTTTTGTGGAACTTCTGACCCTTTCTTATCTTTCCTTGGATGACCTCTGGATTGGAGCTGTCACTGATGGCATTCAAGTCAAAAACCTTGGACTATTGTCTCTTAAAATGTCATCATTACCCTGGACAGATATTTGAAAGTGTCTTTATGTCTTAAAAAACAAGGCAGAAAAAAACCCAAGAACTGGCTCTTTGGACATCTTATGTTGATATATGTCATGTCAACGTCCAGCAGATTAGTATATACATTCCAGCACTGCACAGTGGATGGAAAAACAACAACAAAAAACCCCCAAGCTCTGCCCCCTGTCCCAACTTACTGTCATTACAGAAACCTGTCCTATTGCAGTTCTAAACTGGCACATGAGGGTTCATAATTTCTTATCAGGACTGTGAGTTCGCAGGGGAAGGAAGAGTAACGTGATTGAAAATAAGATATGGAATGGGTATACAGATATAGAATAATAGAAAGCAATTAACATAAGCAGCTCAATTTTTAAAATGCTATGAGAACAGAAGGACCAGAAAGAAGATTTTCAGGAGTGTTCATATACTTTTTTAAAAACAGTATTCACAATGTACCCTACTACTGGATGTGTTTCCCTTCATAACTTGTACATCATATGTATCAGCCTGCAACTAGTATTCATTCCATGACTGATTTTAGTCTTTTCCATTTAACAGTCATTTTCTGCATTTTTAATAAAGTCAAAATGTACAAAGATGAGAATAATACTTTGCCCATGTCAGAAACTTTACTGGCTTAATCCTTGTTTGATTCCAGTACAACAAATGCTATTCTTCCATTGTTTTACAGACAGAAAAAGCAACATTAAAAAATTCAGTTAAGTGTCAGGTGAAGTCAGTAAGAATATTTTTGGACTTCCTTGGGTACTCTGATGTTTTAGGTATTATTATAGCACTATTAATGGGATGGATAGCTGAGTCAAAGGACAACAAAGGCTATGTGAAATCGCGTGTGAGGCCAAAAAGATACTCATCTTCAAGACTTGCTTGGCTGATACGTTCCAAGATCTTCAAGGATTCTGAATTAATGTTGCTTCTCAGAGCTGTGACAGCATCAGTGCTTTGAATTTCATTAAAATAAAACAAAATAAAAAATCCTTGAAAATAATTGTCTACACTTCTAAACTGAAAATACAGCAATCAAATTATGGAGTATCAAATTAAAATAAGTAAAAATTTATTTCACTATCTAGTTATGTTACATTAACTCTCAAAATGATTAACCTTTAAAACTCCAAATGTTTATCCATTTCATGTTCATTCTGACAAATCACAACTTATTTACTAAAGGATTCTGCATAGGTAAGCTGCAGTTAGTTAAAAGTTTTACTATTGAAACCAAATTATTTCATGTTTGAAACTAGATCTCAAAGGCAAAAATTAGATTTCCAGCTTTGTACTCCTTTCTTCTGCAAATGCTAACCTTCTATGTCTCCCTGTAAGATACTACAATTTAGAATTTAAGTGAACAATTAGAAGTGTGGCAACTCCTGGTTAGTACAAATTGCATTTCATTTCCAGTTTCTCAAGAATTTTAAACCCAGAGCAAACTCTAGAAAATAGTGTTCTGAGGCAATGCTTTGGGCTGTATACAGTTGGTTAATTTTTTTCCTTTATAGTTGTTCTGTGCAGTGAACTGAAGGTAAAGTTATTTCAGCTACTTCCTGTATTATCACATAAAGGGGTTTTAAAAACAAAAGATACTAGAATAAACAATGCAGATGATGGGAACAATGTTTGTTTTGTTTTTTTTTTTTAAAGAAGCTTTCTTGTTTTCCACTTGTGATCATGGGAACACTAGACTTTCCTTCAGGCTGACTTTTCTTGTTAGTCAGCTTGTGGCAGAGTCCAGGTCCATCACATTTTGGGGCTTTCTCAACTCGAAAAAACTGAGTTTGATGATTGTTTCCTGCATCAGGCCAACAGATGACTTCTTTTGATTAGATAAAGTTGCCAAACTGTTAGTTTCTGCACTGCTCTTGAAAAAAATACAGTAGTTCATCCAAACCAATTTATCTTCATGGTTTCAAATCACTTACAGCAATCACACAGGCTAAAATAGACTTTTAGCTCTTTCATGGTATCCTGCAGTCAGTACTTGCCCAGTCAGTGTCTAGTGTTTCCTCTTGGCTCCTCCGTTACCATTCTTGGGCAGAGAAACACTCTTCAAGACAACAGTGAAAAAACCTCTCTCATTCACCTGCTCAGTTAAAAAGGATAGAATGCATTTCTGGATGAGGGTTTTATACAGGAATCCAATCCGTTTTTCTCAGTTCAGCCCTCAAATCAGACAACTGCAAAAAAGGACAGTGATGGTTAAATGCCACTTGTTTGCAGGCTCATGTTTGTCAAGAGTCTGGGTGGATCCAGTGGACAGTTTACAGAGGTTAAATTTATGGTTTAAATGCAAGTAGTTAGAGTGCTGACAGAGCCAAGCCTTACTGTCTTTCTGTTGTTGCAGTCTAAGCAGATTAGTCATTCTTTGTGTGGAAGAAAAGACATGTTAACTGCTTGTGGACAAGAAAAACAGAAGATAAAGACTGCCACCTATTGCATCCTGAAATAAAACAGTTTCTGCATCCAGCAAAAGAACATGCTGGCAATCCAATGACGGAACAAAACAAGCAAACAGGGCAGAACTTTCTCTTCTAGGGGCTGTTTAACGCACTAAAATAGAGTTCTTTTCTTCTGGCTGTCCTGAGTTCAGTGCTCCAGCCATCTCTGTCACTTTCCCAATAAAAAGATTTTGGTTCCCCTAACATATAACTTTTTAACAAAGCGGGATGTGTCTTGACTCTATGCGTAATTTATAAATCGAAAAACTTTCCCATATTTCAGTGGATATTGGCATCAACAAATCAAATTCGTAGCAGGTATAAAGTACTTGGGTGAGGTATTTAATTACAAGATGTATTTGCATCCTTTTTAGGGTAAGCTTACATACATTAATTCTTCTATTTATTTACAGTGGAGGGAAAGCATTCTTTGTCCTTGTTTGAATATTCATCTTCACCTTGTCTTTATCCTGGGGTTGTCTTTTATGCATATAAAACTCTCAAAGCTCAGTGAAGTCACACAGGTGTTGCAGAGAAAATGGGCAGATATTGTGAAAATTTTTACATAGAACACTATTAAAAATAGGTCAGACAACCAACTGTACTGAAAGGAACACAACCTCACTGACAGAGAGGGGAGACAAGGTGACCTGATGATGTATTGTTAATTTTTCATCGCTTTTGCACTACAGTACATAAGGATTCTTGACCATCTGTCCAGTACTAGTGGAAATGAGCATTACATTTTTCATGAAACTGACAGCAAGAACATGACCAAAGAAAAATCTAGCATCACCAAATAATGCAATGTTATTTAACATTTGCTCTTAGAAACTAATGAACCTTTGATTGCTCTGCAACTGAGCTGAACTGGCTGGGAGACCAGAACTTGGGCCTCTGAGACTTGATGCTTGAGTAGACTTGGAATGCACTGTTCCATCAATATTGCCCTGCAGAGCCCATAGGCATCCTTCAACCAATATGGCATAGCCTCTCTATTTTATCCTGACAATTTTTGAGGAAAAAAAGCTATTGGCTGAAAGGAAGACTGTCTGGATAGGTAAGCTTTTTAATGAAAGTGATCAATATTAAATACAATAAAGTTTCCTCTATGTTTAATGTAAAATGTCAAGAACAAATATAACAAAAATAAATACTTAATGTGAATTCTCATTTATGATTATCTAGTCTGGCCTTTGTAACAGGTGCAGAGATATTCTGGGAATTTCTACATCAAGCTGATAACTTCTGTGTGAGTCAGAGCACTCAAAATACTTTTGATCTGGATATAACAACATCAATGGAAGGAAGCTACCTACCATGTCCCTGGGTAAACTAACTCCCTATTTGTACTGTTACTGTTTTCACTGTACATCATTCCCAATTTAAATATGCCTAACTTCATCTTCATGTCACTGAAATGTTTAACAGCTACAAAGTTCCATAAGTGAATGAATTTCCAGAACACTAAGAGATACAAGCCTACATACTGCTATCAACATTTTTAAGTTGAAGACATGATGACAAAGATGTAAAATTGACAAAAGATACATAGTTCAAAAAAGAGTTATGTTTCCTCAGTAGTCTACTCAACGTGTATTATGTAACACTGTTAAATCGCACACTATTAATTAAAGATACAGGCTACAGAAACTTTCAGTCAGGATTACATTCGAAGAGCCAGCACTCATGTCCTGATTTATAACTCAATGCAGTATAACAGAAATTGCAGCAACCTGCACAGTCTAGACAATAATATCAAGAACATGGCAATATATGTCCCATTGCCAACAGCTTCTCTGCCTTGGGCTAGCAGCGCTTTGCTTCTGGTGTTTGCTGCCATCTCATGTGTTTTAAGCAGTATTGCAGTGGAATTCTGCAACAGAACTTTTTCTGCCTCAAAAGTGACCTTACTTTAGATAGCTATGCTGCTGTCATGTTAAGCAAACACATTGCTTAAAATTCTGAAAAGATTTCTTAGCATTATTGCTACACGATATGGAAGTAACCTACATTCAAACCCAAACCAGATATATTCTGCACCAGTTTGGGTGAAATAACATGCTGTGTCCAGTTTTCAGTTTCCCAGAATATGAAAGACATTGACACACTTAAACAAGTCCAGTGGAAGGCCACAAGATTGTCAGGGACTGGAGAATATGACATATGAGGAGTGACTGAGGGAGCTGGGTTTGTTCAGCCTTAAGAGGACAAGGCTTCAGCGCAATCTTACTGCTGTCCACCATTACCTAGAAGGAGGGCATAGAAAAGATGGAGCCTCCTTGGAAGCACACAGTGATAGGACAAGACAAACATATAAACTGCAATACAGGAAATTCAGATTATATTAAGGAAAGAAGTTTTCACCATGAGTGGTACAACACTGAAACATGGACCCAGAGGTGTCATGGAAGACAAACTCGTAACTTAAACAGACATCAACTACTCAAACAGGAGTGGCTTCTGACCTCTGCCAAGGGGGGTGAACGAGAGAAGATACTTACACTATCATACAGCAAAAAGGCCATTTTTTGGTCAAAAGCTTGTGCTGCCTAGATATTACATCGGCAACTTAAAACAAAGGCGACAGAACTGAGGGGTTACATCCTTTTTTCTTAGTGGCTGTGGTCATGTGACCAGGGTGTTTGTTACTAGCCAACACTAACCTAAAGGCATACCCCACAACATGAAAGGCAGGAAGAAAGTGCAGAAAACCTTACTTAAACATCAGTAAGAAGAAAATTCTTCATGCCAGCCAGAACATGTCAGCAAATTCACGTGTGCTTTGAGATGAACCCACCGAAGTAAAGAAGGTGATCAGCAAGTACTGAAAGCACTGTGCCAGAGCAGTTTAATAAAGCTAAAATAGCCATCTATTGACCATGCATAGCTACATAACCATTCTGCAGAAGGCCAGTGTCCTGACTGCCAACAAGCAAGACAGAGCTGCTAAGCTACTGGCTTTGAAAAATGATGTCAAGGCATAGTTTTCCATAGCACATAGGGTTAATGTGCTCAGACTATCCACCTGCATCCTCAGTCCATCACTTGGGCTGCTGAGCCAGCGGCACTGAGAGGTGTATGCTTTGGCAATACTGTAACAACACTCCAGCCACTTAATGACCTCACAGAGAGTTGTAACCTGAAAGAAGACCAGATGAGGAGAGGTGCTGACTCAGTACTTTCAAGAGTCGCCGCCGCACTTTCTCTTCAACAACTACTCAGCATGAATCTTAAGAGATCATATTTGAAAACAATCCTAAGTCATCAATCTTCTGTGCTTTATAATTGAATCAATGAGCAGAGAACAAACTGAATGAGAAACTGCCTTCAACTGCAGTTTTCCCGTAAGTATTAAATATTTTCTTCATCCCCCCACAGGCTTGAGGAAGAAGGCAGACAACTTTCCCTGTTTCTCACACTTATATTCAGTGAAACTAAATTCCTTTCCTTAGGCAGATGAGGATGACTCATTTTAGACACTGCTGGATGTAGTGGTGCTGTACAGAGATATTTAAAGACAGAGTTGCATGAGTTTTCTTGGGACTGAAGAGATCATATACACAGTACTACTATCACTTAATCTATAGTACTGTGCCCAAATGACAAAACAACATGAAAGTCTCTGAGCACAGCAAAGTTATAGCATAGGTATCTTCTTTAAAAAAAAAAAAAAAAAGTAAAATCCTGTATTTTCAGGTTCCATTAGTACTGAAAAAAGTCTTTGGCACTTTCAAGTGTAAAGTAAGACTTCTTTTAACATAATAGGTATGCTTGAAGAAGCACATCTAAAAAGGACTTGTCCTTTAGTTATCTTTTGGTCATTTTTCACTACTTTCTTGAACATAGCAACCAGAAGCTAAAATGAAAGATAAACAGAGACTACTGATTAATAAGAAAAATCAAAGCATATCATACAGTTAAAAAAAAGACTGATTTATTTTAGCAGCAACATGAACATTCAAAATTACACTGTGCGGTGGCACTTTAGAAAGTAAATACATGACATACAGCATTGTGGGGCTTAGTCACTAAAAGCAACGTTAAAGTTTTGGAAACAAAATCACTTCCATACAGCAATACTGACTGATAACGGACACGACCGTGTAAAAGAGTTTAGGACAACCAAGTCAACTTAGCGGCTTTCTCTGACATACCCACCTCTCCTACGCACCAGAAAGGTACCACTCACCCTCCCGCTAGAGGGGCGGGCAGCCCGGACGCCTGTGCCCGGGCCCAGCCT
>NW_009210567.1:0-15184 GCF_000690835.1 Fulmarus glacialis
ACGAGGGTCTGAGGCGTTCCCGCGCGCTCGCGTGTGTGGAGGAGCCGCGCGCGCCTCCGTGTAACGGTCGTTGGGCAACGGGCGCAACGGAAGGCGGTTAAAAACCGTTGGGCGCCGCTCCTCAGCGTCTCCCTGTGGGAAGGGAAGGCGGGGGCCGAGTCCCGGTTTGCTCCCCGGTGAGCGCTGGGTGCTTTTATTTACCTTTTTACCTCAGTTTTGGTTTTTTTCCTTTTTTCCCCCTGAGGAACGGGGAGGTCGGGTTTCGGGCCGCGGTGGTGTGAGTGATCCCCTTTCCCCGCAGCTGATTTCTGTAAATATTTGTTCGAGGATGGATTTGCTGCCAGTACCTGGCTTCCATTAGCAGCTGCTGCTTCACAGGTTTCAGGTTGGGCAATTATTCCATGAAATAGAAAACAAAATGGTACTGGGGATTATTGTAAAGAAAATCTTTAATGCAAAAAAAAAAAAAAAAACAACAACAACCTGAAATTCAGCTGTGCGTCTTTCTGTAAGTAGGAGGAGAGCGTTCATCTAGTGAATCGGGCGGGCGGTGGTAGGAAATTTGCTTGAAAAGGCCAAGTCCAAGGATGTAATGGTTAAACAGGGACCTGGAACTAAAGGAGCTCATTCTCACTTACAAAACTTGCTAGTGTTATTTAGCCTTGGCTAGGGAGGGATTTTTCTGAAAGAAGGAGCTCATGAAATGATATAAGCTGTGGCTGCTCGGGAAAATGTCTACTGTCCAAATTGCAGTAAATGTTGCAAACGAATGATCCGTCTGCAAATGGTTAATCCACCGTGACATGAACTTCCAGGCAGGTATCAAAATCACCAGAAGAGGTGACAAAGGGAGGCAGGACGCTAGAACTTGTGTGTGGCAGTATGATGTCTGTGTGTGTTATAAATGCATACACGTGCATGGCGTATAAGGATGTATCTTTGTGACAAAGTTGTGTTATTTAAAAACACTCTGATGTGACTGCTCCGCTGTTTAAATAGCAATATTCTCATTCACGTGTTTACTTACTCTGATTTAAATATTTTGTTTCTATTTCAGTTTAGACACCAAAGTTGTAGAGTTACTGAAGCATCCTAGGATATTCTGGATAAGAGATTTTTCTTTAGTGCCTGTGGATTTATTATTGTATTTTTCTAATTTTATGTGTCCATGGACTTTCCCTTCAGTTTTGGCTCTAAGAGCTCTGGTACATACTGTAAGCAGTTATTGGCATTGATTGCCTAGGCAAGGCAATTGCCCAGTTGATGGTTGGAGCCATCCAGTTGGGGTTGAAATTAACTTTCATCACCTACAGCTACTTATTGTGGCCCACCCAGGGATTTCAGAATAGTATTTTTAAGTAATCACTCTGAGCTCTCTGAGCAGTCATTATAGGTCTTGTAATTAAATGATTGCTATTACTTTAGACTATTTCTACTTTTTATGTATTAATAGTTGCATGTCCTTGGACACATCCATTCCTTTTGGAGGGGTCAGTTTCCCAATACTCCATGCTTTCTTTTGTTCTGTGTCATCTTTCTTGCTGCTTTGATAAATACGACTAAAATGACAACAAGGTGCCCTGGCACCTGGCTGCCAGCCTGCTGAGCTTAGCCAAAGATACTTCACCTTCCTCTGTATCACTTTGTCTGCTAGACATTTTTTGTGTGCTTGCTGTGAATGTCACCTGCATCTACGCTTTTACTTTAAGTACATAATTTATATATACAATTTAACTTAAAAATATTGTATTTTTTATACTTTTCTTTCTAAACATTTGGGAAAAAAAAATGCATGAAGTAATTTGAAGATTTACTTGTCAAAGGTGTGGTTCTGCAGCTGACGGCAGCTCATAGTTACTTCCAGCATTTTGAAGTGAGCATAAAGAGGCTCTACAACACCATGCAGTTCATTGGTAACATTTCACACTCTTTTGCAGAGATGGACATAAGGTATTCGGGAGGCAGTCATGCCTCTCGTGCCATTTTTCCCTACTCTTCTCCAATCGTTGTATTATTCTGTACCTTTTCTTCCAGAGGACGGTAACTACATGAATGTAGACTGAAAAAAAATGTGTCTGGGAGGAGTGTTTTAAAGGGAAACGTAAGTTGCTTCATAGTCTGGTCCTAGGAATGACCCATGGAGCCTACTACAGCAAGGGGTGTTGCATGAACATGCTCACCATGTTGATTTTAGGAAACCTGAACTCTATAGAGCTAGAAGGGTGTTTCTTTGTTTCCACTTCTGTTCTTTGTTGGGACTGTCATTTGCCACTTCTTTTCCTTCACCTCTGAGCACTTGTTGGCTGAGATGGGACAGCAAAGCAAGTGGCTTCTGCTGAAGAATTTCTAGAGCAGAATAAAAAGCAGCCCTGTCTTTGTGGATCAAGTGACAGATACTTAAAAGAAAAAAGTGACAGATCTTCTGAGTGAGCCAACATATTTGTGTTAAGAGTTGCTGAACAAATTGGGCTGACAGGAATGAACAATCCCACTCTGTAATATTGAATCATGAGGGGTAAGTTTTTCCACCCACAAAATAGGTTTTACATTTCAAAACTCCCCCCACCCCAATTTACCCCAATTTTAATGGCTATCAAAGAAGAGATTACTATAACTGTTAAATTAAAATTTAGTTGGCACCATGGTATTACTCTGCCTTTAGAAGCAGACCTTTCTTTCAAAGGCCACACAGTGTTAGCCTAACATGAATTAAGCCTCACAAATTATCTTGCTGTATGAGTGGGTAGGCAGAAGAAAGGAGATTGGAGTTGGTTATGCAAAGCCAGAGGGGAAGGCATGAGCAGAGCCGGGATGAGGCCTAATGTAGCAGGCACGCTGCGCTTCCTGGTCTTCCAAGGAAACAGTATTCCCTTAGAAATAAGTAGAAGAGGATGAAATGGCCACACCAAGACAAGGGGATAAACGCTATAAAGGTTTTTGCATAATGGGTGCATTTATAGAAAACAAACAAAATATAACAAACCCTGGTTGCATCTCCATGGGCAGCCTATCCCACTAACACCTTTGGGACTGAGCTGAGTCCCATCCCAGCGGAGAAATGAAAGTCTGGACATGGCTGCTCTGGGGCCATCTGACACGATTTTAGTACAGCACTTCGCTTAGTAATGTTTCACTGCCATGCAAAATACATTTGTGAGCCTGATTCAACAGCGACTTCTGGAACGCCTATCTCGAGGCAACAGATTTAATGACTCAGATAATGGCAGTGAGCCTCCCACCATAGAATAATTTTCTTGATACTTCTTCTGGTCACTGTTGAGACTTTAACCCTTTGGAGTTAGGGAGCAGAAAATCCTTGGGACTTGGCCCCATATAAACAATTCTAGATAAAATGTGTTGAGGAAATGTGAAGTGTATTCTGTCCAAGTGGTAGCTAAGAGGCCTCCCTGTTCGCACATATTTATCCAGCACTGTGGTACCATTAAAAAGATATATAATCATTGGATATGAACCAACTCACTTACCCTACTCTCCTGCAATGCTGCTTTGTGAAATATAAGCCCCGTTTACAATGGAAATGTACAACACTTGTACTTTGAGTTCTTATTTCTTAATACTGTGAGATACAATACAGTCGTCTTAGCAACATGTTGTGTTCTTTACTCCCTTGCATTCCTTTCCAGGTAAGGTTGTCAGAAGCTTGCGGAATAGGAGCTAGTCCAAATTGCAGTGTGAAAACCCAGGCACTTTATTAAAAGCATATGAAACCTCACTTCTCTCTATCTCTCCTCTTGCCATCAGGATTTAGGATCTTCCACAGATGGTTGCAAAGCTTCCGAGGATCTCTCTCTGCAGCATGAGTTTGTGATGCCCTGCAGAGTGGTGTTTTCCTAAGCCTTCACAGGATGAGATCCTGCCCTAGACCAGTGCTGGGCAGCTAGGAGACAGCACACACAGTAGCTGTACTAGAAACCTGCTCTGCGCTGTGCCCTTCTACTACCCTGGAGGATAGTCACCTATCTCCCATTTCTTCTCTCTTAGCCCTAATGGATACCTGGTATCCCAGGGTGAAAACACACCAATAGTTCTGCAGCTATTTTTTCTTTGGAGCTGCCCAGCAAAATGATTCCCTGAAGGAGGAGATATCTCCCAACTGCCCATTTTCTCTCTTCATCCATAGTAGGCAATAACAGAGCTCATACATTTCATCTGCGTAACTGTATTCTGCCTCTCCACTTTTACCATTGTTCATCCTACACTCTCCTGTTGGTTATATGTTCTCTGCCCCCGGCTTAATGCCCTTAGGTATTGCACAAATAACAGCAGGCAGATGCTGCAAATACTCTGCTGTGGAACTGGTAACACTACTTACAGTTCTTCAGTTTTCTTTGCTCTCTGCTGCAGTGCTAGAAGAGAAGTAATGCATTAAAAATATCATGTATCCCATGAGGACACTAAGATGTCTTTTTCTAGAAAATAAAGCCTTTAAAAAACAGATTCCAAATTAACTGAGCAGGCTAAAGAGAGAAAAAAAGACAAAGATTTTTCCCAAGCGCTAGGAATTCTTCAAAAAGGGGAAGAGGACAATGGATGTAAAGCCAAAGTTGCTATAGAAAGAGTAACAGTGAAAAATTCATTGTAGCCTTCTATGGGGTCGTTGACATTCTAACCTCTTAGCAATTAATAAATCCTGGAATGATTGTCACAATGAATCGATAGGATAAATAGTTGTCCAGCCAAATTAGGATAATTTCAATGGTTACAAGGTATCTTAATAAGTATACATAATTTATTGGTAAGGATCACAGTAAATCTAGAAACAGTGTGACAGTGGGTGAAATATGTGAGACTAGGAGACAATGAGTCAAGCTCTCATGGCTCTTCAGCTACAGCAAAAGGTTTAATAACTGTTCACCAGATTTAGAGGGTTGATTTCCAGATGAATTGGTACGCCTGTACTGGGCTGGAAACAGTGTGCATTAAACACTGATACTTTATCACAGCCTGCCTCCTCTTAGCTTCCTCACAGTTTGGGAGGGAGTCTGGCTCAATCCCGTTTGGAATCAGTATAATATGATTCAATGGGGGTAGAGGTGAGGCAGCCTAAGAAAAGCTAAAGGAATCAAGATTGTGATTAATTTCTAAAAGGTATTAAAGGAGAGACCAAGAGACACAGGCACTATCAATAAACCACAATATAAAAAGTGTTTTAGATTTTATATTTAGATATTAAAGCTTTACAGAGTCATATGATTAAGAGAGATACAAGCTTTTAAGAAATACCTTTGGTGTATAATTTTTCCTTCTGCATTTAGTCAGTCATGAGCATTATCTACAGTAGGGCTATGACGCATAAAAAATAACATGTTAATAAAATGACAAAAGAGGTTTAAGAGTTACATAAAAACTCCGTGCTGGCTATGTTTGTTTGATGTGTATCCTGTCATATGTCACCCATGTAGTTTGTTTCAACCGTATTTCATGACTCTTTGGTAGCAAATAAAAAGAAGAGTAGTAGTACACAAAAAAAGGAAAGTACATGGATAATTCATTAATATTTAAGATGGAGAAAAATGGCTCATTTTATTAAAAAAGGAAAACCTCAATTTATTATGAAATAATATTTATTTACAGGTATTTTACATTTTTAGAAAATAATACAATTGTACTTTAAAATGCTTCATTTATTTTTATTACTTATCTGCTTGTACAAAAGAAGCAAAGACACTGTCTTCTTGTTCTAGCAGAACCTCAGGCTTGTCATATTCCAAAATAACCCCTCTCTTCATTACAATAACCAAATCTGCATTGAGAATAGTGTGCACGCGGTGCTGAAAAACAAATAAACGAAACACCAGTTCAGTGTATCTATCAAATATATTCCAGGATAAGACAGATTTCCAGAAGTTAATTTTCCTGTCAAGTTCAAGTTTGATCCAGGCTACTTGTGGTACTTTTCATCCTAATTTACTGTGCAAATACTGCTGATAAATATACAGACCACGAGCCACGTGGATATTCAAGTACCTAAATTGCACATAGGTTTTTGGGTATGAATCGTCATATGAGTTCAGACTACAATATCCCTAGCCCAGTCCTGCCCCCAAGCACTGCCACAAGAAGGTAGCCAGGAAGAGTGGGATCAGGGCAAGCGAGTGCGATACTGCATGTGGGTACTCTCCCAGTCCTGGACTAGGTCTAGATCAGGGGGGTTCCTGAGCTTGGTGTGATTTGTCTGTTTGTAAAACTGGATAGATCTCTCTTCTAAGACCTTGCACACATCTTCTCTTGAGCTTTCATAAAAGGTTTTGCATCCACATCCTTTGGAAAAGATTTTTCCCGGCTTGCTCCCCACTGCGTGAACAAGTATCCCCTTTTGTATGCTCTGGGCCTCGCTGCTCAGAGCTTGACCTGATGCCTCTTCCCCCTGGCCTCATGATTTTGCAGACCTCTCTCATGTGTCCTTATGTTGTCCTTCCTCCAGGCAGAAGAGGCCTAGCCTACTCAGCTGCTCCCCTTAAGGAGCAGTTCCACATCTCCGATCAACCTTGTGCTTCTCAACATTTTTCAGTTGAAACGTGTCATTCTGGGGATGAGAAGACTGGAACTACGCACAATATTCAAGGTATGTGCGAACTATGGACTTATACAGTGGTATGATGTTTTCTTTTTTGTTCTCTACCCTTTTCCTAGTAAGCCCTAACATTTGATTAATTTATTTTATTAGGAAGAAACCTCCCCAGTTTTTTCCACAGTAAATACTGAAAATAATTAATTTAGCTTTTCTGCAATACCGTTATCTTTCCTGAGCATTCCTTTCATGTATCGATCATCAAATGGCCCCATAAATTGACAGACTTCTTGCTCCTGGTGTGTTTCAGGGATTCATTACTAGTTTTGATGGCTTCCAGAAGCTGCGCTCATACTTTTTTTTTTTCTTTTTGGCCTGCCTTATTGCATTTTCACATGTAACATGCCAGAACTTATGATCATTTCTGTTTTCTTTATTTGGCTATGAGTTCAGCTTTTACAAGAATGCCTTCTTGTTTCTAATAGTTTTTTTTATTTGTTTAGCCATACCAGCTTCTTTCTATCCTTACTCAAGCCTTTCCTAATAAATAGCATGCATTGGCCCTGGGATTTTTGAATAAAATCCTTCAATAATTTCCATAATGCCTGTAGATTCAATTTTCTTCACTTCCTCTTTTAGCTTTTCTTTTCCCCCACTTATTTTTGCGTTTTGTTTTTAGCAAGCCTCCTCATTTTTACAGAATTCCACTTTTTAAAGTTGAGTGTAACTGCATTGGATTTTTTGGGTCTGCATTACTCCTGCAGGGATATTTAATCTCAGAATACTGTGGTCTCTGTTACACAGTCACTCTTCACCCAAAAGGCTCCTAATCAGATCTTGGGCACCTTCAGTACCAGAACAACTCTTGTATTTCCTTCTGTGGCTTCCTAACCAGATGTTCCATGAAATAATCACTGATGGCATCTACAAATCTCATCTCTGCTGCAGTCCTTCTGTGACATTTATCCAGTCCACAGGCAGGGGGAGGGGACTGAAATATCACATTCCAGTTGTACTTGCTGCCCTTCTTGTCTGATCTCTTTCAGTATAACACAATCAATGCTGCCATTCTGGTAAAGTAACATAGATAATAATATAGACCCAGTACCATACTCTTCCTATTCCTATTCTTCCTAAGCAAAAATTAGGAATATACGGCTTCCGCTGGGGGAAAAAAAACCCCCAAACACCAGAACCCAAACTACTACCCAACTCCCCCCCCAAAAACCCACATTATGTTTCTATTACAGAGTGTTTTGAATACAAACCCACCATAGTTACACTTGGAAGTAAAAACATTCAAAGTAAGTTTATTCCAAAATGCTGTTTGTTTGAACTGTGCAGTTCAAAACTCACTAAAAGAGCAAAAGATGAATAAAACTTTCTCACCCTATCCCCAAACAAACTGAAAAAGATACATACATAAAAAATGCAGTGCAACTCAGAATTTTCATGCAGAGAAATCAGGGAATTTCATGCTTATGATTCCTTTGCTTTTTTTATAACGACACACTGAATGGATACCGTAAGATAAATCACATTTTCTGTTACACGTTTGCTAGGTGAAAATAAAAAGATGCTGTAAGATTCCTGAGCATAGATTTCTTGTGTTTAATTTTTAAATGTTAAGAAGCATAATGATTTTATTTCACGTCCCTGAAATATGTGTATTTTTAGCAATTAGAGGACTGAAAGATATGTATTGCTTCTGACATATCTGTTGAGCCAACTGCTTTGATTCAGGTCAAAGCTCTTTCATAAACATTTTTTTTATAGATACTTGAGATCTTTATCTAATCACTTCAAGAATATGCAAACTTAAATTTAATCACTGTCAACAGGGATGGAATGTTTATTTTTAAAAGTTAGTAAGATTGCCATTTATTTGTTTAAATTCTGAAACATAATTGCTTTATCCAGTGGCAGAACTACCACACAATTTTACTTGTCCTTAGTTAAATGATTACTGTAGCTTGATGAAACTTATTCTTAGATTTCACAGTAGTCAGTCATATTATATTTTAAATTAGCCTAAAATTGGTAACAGAAAATAGACTGCATACTTATATTACACGCCTTTACCCACAATCAGACTCAGCATCACATTTAAGAAGCTGCTGTTATGTATTTAAATAAGAGAGTAGTTTAAAATGGAAAAGAAAGCTTACACTTAAACACCGCATTAAAAAAGATTAATGGCCAAATTAACACATTTATTAACATTAATAAGAATTGACTAATGTGGCATTTCTGATTCTTGTTTGCATTAGAACGGCAGCAGAGACTACTTACTGCTATTGTAACCACAGTACGGTCAGCAAACGCAGTCATGACTACCTTCTGGAGTATGTTCTCCTATGTAAAGAAAAACATTTGTTGCTTTTCAAACAACAGAAGTTACATGACAGACACACAGACTCTAAGAAGGCTTAGGTAACCACTGATTAATCCATGTTTCTATTGGTCCTTTGTTGCAGAAATGAAAAATTAACTACATGTCAGAACTAAGTCAGAGCCTGGTCTCCAGTTAAACAGCCCTGCTTGCTCCTGCCACCCCCACTGCCTCCAGGCTTCGGCGCACACGAGAGCTGTGCTCCGGCTCCCAAACCCCTGCTATCCTGACCTCAGTTTTACAGTGAGGAAATCAAAGGTGAATTCAGGGTGCTGCCAGGCTGCCTGCATGCTAGCGCCCCTGCGGTGCGTTCTTCACCCTGCTAGAAGCCCAGGAATGTCCCAGCACACTGGGGACATCTAACACCAAGGGGTGGCAGGGATAAGCAAGGGAGTGTGCTGTACCTGGCATATTTAACAGTGGAGATGATATTTAAGATAGTCTTAACATACAACACTCACTCAACAAGTACTCATCCTTTGCTATTCAGGAAACGTTCTTGTGTACCAAACTGCCTAGAAACATCACTAGCCCAGATGCCTTTATTTGCTATTATCTGTTCTTTAGGTACGGGTCTCAAGGGAGGAACTATATCCTCAATGCGTCAAAATGCAAAATGTGTTTTAACTGGGCTGTGTACAGTATAATTCCCAACATTACTGACACCCAACACTAACATTTTACAGAACTAAAAATCGTAGCTGTTGTAATAAACCCCTCCAACTATATTCTTTATTCATAGAATGAAGAAGACTGAAACATTTCTCGTAACAACATAACAGGAAAAAAAAAAATCCTAAGAATGTACTGTTCTATTTGGCTAAAATCCAGTCAGTGCAATATTATTGTGTGGTTTAACCTCTGTCTAGCAATTTCAGGCAATTAATGCAATAATCCAGTATGTCTTTTCTATGTCTATTTCCTTGACTCTACTTTCAAGCCTTCTAACTTCCTGACTTGTCCTGTCCACCATGCTGGGGAAATTTGTCTGCTTGCCAATTTACCCTTCACTGACCATCCCAGCTGACCTTCCAAAGCTTTGTTTACTTTAGGAAATCAAACTGCCAATGAAAATAACATGCCTCATTTTCCTAATGCAAGCAATGCTGGAATAACTATTAAACCCCTAGTAAAATGATTTAAAAGCTCTTTAGATTAGTTAGCAATGACTCACAACTACCTGGACTTGTAAGCACGTCTGCACTAAATAGGGTGTAACATATTACAGAGTAGATAGAATTGCCTTCCACCTTTTTCTTCGCATATTAGCAGTTGTCTTCCCCCTCAAGTAAAGCCAGAAATCAGAAACACTCCAGACTCACTGTTGCCATGTCAATAGATGCTGTGGCTTCATCCATGATGAAGATGCTCGTCTTCCGCACAAAAGCCCTTGCTAGGCAGAACAGCTGTCTTTGGCCCTGGCTAAAATTTTCACCCCCTTCTGTGACTATAGCATCTGGAAATGATACAGCAAAAACAATATTTATGGGGGGGTGTGGGGGGGGTGTTGTATGAGAGGGTCAGATCAGAGTAGAGCATATGCTTGGAAAATAATGACTCGCCTTCAGCATAAAGATTTTCAAAGTAACATTACCTAGGTTTACAGCTGCTGGTGACCCAATTTTGCCTGTTTATTTCCATTGTTCAAAACAACCAGTACTTCTGTCTCACTATATTTTTTATATCTATTAGACATCAAAGTAGCTAAGGATGTTTAAGAGCGAGTTTCTCTGGAACACGTGCAGTCTAGGACACTGCATCCCCCTGTCAAAGTGGCATCCATCATTTCTTTACCTTAAGGCTTTACCATTTTTAAGGTTTTGGGACTGGTGTTTTGTTTTGTTTTTTTTTGTTTTGTTTTGTTTTGTTTTTTTTTTCCATGGCCAAATGATGCACACCTTTAAGCTTTTGAAATCTTCCTCCCTGGACACGACTATTGGAAAATACAAAAGTACATATTCTAGATAACACCTGACTTCTTTACACCTTATTTGAATTCACAAGACCCATAAACCTCAATGCTTCATAACGAAGACATACTGAAATAAAGAAATAATTTTACCATTGACTTGAATAGAGATTCTGCCCCACAGGTGCAGTTGCTAAGGGAGTTGGATGGATATAGGACCTTTGCCTGCATGCAAGTACTTTTTGTCACCTTCCATAAACCTAAGAAGCTTTTTCTTCAGCAACTACCTTTTTAATAAATAGCAAACGTGAAATGTTGTGAACACTGGAAGCAATCTTCTCAAGAAGCAAGTCTTGTTACCTAGGCCCCCAGGGAGTGCTTTCACCACATGCTTGAGCTGTGCTATTTCCAATGCTTCCCACAGCATGCTGTCAGTGCATTTCTTCTCAGGGTCCAAGTTAAACCTACAGTTATGTGTAATTCAAGAATATCAGTCAATATAAACTTCTGCAATGTATTTCTTCTTTTAGTGCGCTTAGAAACAAACTTGCAAATAATCAGAATTCTATGCTAAAGATCTGGGCCTGATTCTGATCTATCGTAGGTATAAATCCACTGAATTTTGCAGACTGGTGAACATTTATACCAATGTGATTAAGAACAAAATTTGACTCTTTCAGTTGAGCAGAATGGGAAAAGCTTCCTGTTTTGCAGATATTTTTGTGGTTTTAGAATTTATTTTGTTCTGAATAAAGTTAAAAAATTCTCACATTTTACTAGAAAAAGCTCTGCAGAAAAAAAGCTGTGAATATAATCAGTTTAAATTAACATTCTTTTTTTAACAAAGGCCAAAATTCTACCATCTCTCCTTTTAAATCCAATGTCTCTTTGTTCTTTACTGCTATAGCAATGCTAAGCAGAACAATCAAGCTTCATACTGAATTACGAAATGCAAGTCTTCACTACAACTGAACAAATCTTGGGATTTATGAACAGATGAATGTTATTTTAGCTTGCTGTAGCCCAGAAATGATAGCAACAAATGTGAATCTCATGTCATATTAATATATAGAATGATAATCAGAAATAAAAGATTCAATGGTGCCTAACACTTCTTATTTTTACTTTTTACTCCTACTGTATGTGCTGTAAATGACTGATGCTGGCCTAAATAAATTTTTAATAGGTTAATTAATAAAACAAAGGTACACAGTCACCTCATCCTCTAACATGAATGAATCATGCTCTGTTCAGGCAAGTTCAGGAGATAATCTTGGGATCTGTATTAATGTGGAGTCAGCAAACCACAGAAGGCTGTATCATTTTCAGTGAACTCTAATGACTTTTATGTAGAAACTGTAACTGCAGGTGATGTAACTCTCCACTGAGGATTGTACTGTTCCTTTCTAAGGTAAATGCCACTGACACAGGGAAGGACATTTGTTGGAGACTGTGGAGCTTTTTGCCACTGTTTCTACTGCATCATGCTCTCAGAGAAAGAATAGTCTCACAGACATTCTCACAGATGAAAGAACATCTCAAAGACTAGAAGAGGAACATGGATAAAGGCTCCAGGATAAAACATCCCAGACATCCCCCAGTACTTCTCAAATTGTTCCACTTCTTCTTTTTCTACATTAATTTTTTAGTCTGCATTCTTTCCACATCATTTTTTAAGGCAGACAGATGAAAACAGATGTAGGAGGAAGAAGGTTTCAAGAAGTTCTGGGTGGTTATGGGTATTTGATCAGTGAGCTAAACTGATTACTCGATCCTGGAGGAATAAATAGTGACTTTCCCTGCTTCCCAGGCATGGGATGCCTTTTGCCAACAGCGTGCTGACCGCGCTCAGGCACTGGGAAGGTGCAGTCTGGCAGGGGTGGGTAAAAAGCACAGACAGAGCAGTGATCCCCCCTACTCCAACTGAGGGGACTGGAATGAACAGTTTGCTATCAGCAATTCTGTAAAAGTCATTATATGGTATAATCATAATATATAATGGCATATAAGTCATTATATGTTTTTTATTGCTGGTGCTTAATGCTTACCGGATTGTTCCGCTGAATAAAATAGGATCTTGGAGAATGATTGACAGCCTGGATCTCAACGTCTGTAAGGGGAGCTTAGCGATATCTATACCATCAATGATAATCCTTCCTATTCAAAAGAAAATTGATAGTCTGCTAGATCGTTTATCACGCCACACAGCTGCTGGCAAAGACATGGCTCGCTTTCAGGTTGCAATACAGTACAGCAGGAACATAAACTGCGTATCCTCTTATTCACTAATGAAACAAGTTTTGGTTAAGCAGCAAGCACAACTGTCTCGAGACTAAGCCTCAGCTGGGAGGAATACAAAGAATACCTGTAATATTTTATGAATGATTAGACACACTACTTCTCTGCTTGACCATTACAAACATCTACCAAACAAGAAGGTAAGAGGTTAATTCAACCAGGGACTAGTTACCAGGGGGAACAAGCGTTTCAAAAAGCCAAATTACTGTTGAGCACTTCGAAATTTTATCTCCAAGTACAACTGTCTGGCTCTGCGTAACGGCTCTGTGGGCGATGTAGCTGGGAAACCAAGGCTAAAATTTTTTGAGATGCACAGGAAGGCATCCATGAGGCACATGGACATGGCACACATAGCAGGAAACATGGCAGGAAATTCCAGGGCAGCAGGCCAAACTGCAATGCCCAGTTGCTGAGTTTTTCTGGGCCCAGTGGGTCCTATCTGTGCCTTGTGCCTTCACTGTACTTGAACACCTTCCCCTTTTATGGTTTGCTCCTACTGTTGTGATTTAACAGCACAAAAGGACTTTTGCTCCTGTCAAGTAGAATTTTTATTGATCCAGCTTATCAATGGCACAGCTGTTAGGTGACAGATGATATCATGTTTAAACAAGGCCAGAGAGTGTGTCCTGCAGATTCAAAGATTGCGCTTCAAAGCTGCTGCTGTTAAGGAAAGGACTATCAAAGCACCTTCAGGAGCTAAGCTTGACCCATATGCACAAGCATAATCTTACCCTCAAAAGTGTCAACCATTCTGAAAAACGCAAGAGAGAAAGAGGATTTTCCACTGCCTGTTCGGCCGCAGATCCCAATCTGTGACAGAGAGAGCAGATGAACATCAGGTGAGCGGAAGTGGATAATGTCTGTACTTGACACTTAAGATGAGTGGATGGAGGAGCTGTTCTGATCCACATGATCCTCATGTCCTCCTGACAGTTCAGTCAAACTGAACTGGACATAACAATCCCTAAGTTCACTCCTTGTCTTTAGGGGTCTGAGCATTTAGGAATAAATCAAGGCCAGTCCTGTATACAGGAACAATAGAAGAGTGGCAACGATAGGAATAAAGGCAAGAGAGCCACATGGGAATGATGGAAAGTAGGTCTAACACAGTAAGGGGTCACTGTCACTTCTTTTGGCACTTCTGTCAGCACTGTGTGCTGTCAGCAAGGCACTGGGATACTGAGAAGTGGTGTGTAGTTCTAACTTCTCACTCTAATGCATGCCTAAACACACCAAACTAAGAAACCTGCAGACTCCTTTCTAGTGCACTACATTCTTTTAGAGAAAAAATTCTGTAATTCAGTCATCAAAACTGTGGTATGTTTTTTCAACTTTGTGATTTCTAAGATGTGCTAGTCTAAAGAGCTTCTCAGAGTCACTGTAGTGCTTTACCTTTTGTCCTGGAGAGATGTGGGCATTAACATGCTTTAGCACTGGCTTTAAGTTGCTGTCATATCGGACGCTGAGGTTCTGGATTTGGATCTCCCCTCTGTCTGGCCAGTTCTGGGGAATCTGTGAGGAAGCTGTACCAGGAGCATGGGGGGAAAAAAAAAAAACCAAGCAAAAAATCAACCCTCTCATAATAAATTAATCAGCTCATTAAGTGATTTACTATGTTTTTCATGGTAACACACTGCAAAATCATTAAAATTTCAGCAAGCTCTTTCTGCATGCTGCACAAAACTGCACTTACAAAGGAGCCCTTCGTAATTTTCAGCTTCTGTTTTGAGAAGGCCATTGATTCTTTTCACTGCACCCAGCTGGATCTCCATGTCAGCCAGATTACGAACCATCCAATTCAGGTAGTTAGACACCTGATGTAAAGCAAATACACTACTAAATTCCAGATTTTAGTAGTTTGCGACATTTGACCAGCATGCAGTTTATATTCCTCCATAGTAACACTTGTTCAGCCTTAATAAGCTGAAGTTGTAAATGAACTGTATGGTACACACCAACAGGGTGACAATAATGACTAAAGGTTAAATTTCATAACTGCAGCGCACAGACACTTAGGTACTATGGAGATCTGATCTACACCAACAGGAAAGAG
>NW_009210567.1:15215-54383 GCF_000690835.1 Fulmarus glacialis
GACAGGTGAAAAGACATCATCTTGGTAACTTAAGGTTTGACAGTCTGGAATGATGTACTGGGGCATAATTACAATTGATGCACTGAAAAAATATTCTTCACAATGGAAGACAATATAAAAAATACAATGCAACTGGGCCATGTTTTGTTGACATATTTGAACTAACACTTCAAAGAACATTTTATCTAAAGACTGAAAAAAGCATACACTCAAATATGTCAACCACTGAATGTGAACTGAAGTTAACACATGGTTTCAGTGATGTTACAGTACCCACTATAGATGTACAGACACCTTCGATCTTCCTGTTCATCTTTGTGCCCTGAAGAATTGCAAAAAAATGTTTGGGAGAGACAAAAAGGGTCCTGAGATTCTTACCATAAGAGCATAGGTTAGTCCCAAGCCTACAAGTCCTGAAGAGAGTTTACTATACAGGCAACTGGTAATAGAAGTGACAGCTGCTATGAGTACCACACATGCTCCAATGTACTCCTGAAGGAATATGAATAAGCTTCATCACTGTAAGTCCAACAAATGATTAAAACATTCTCATAACTTTGCATACCAAATCACAAACCCACTGCATGGTTTGAAATACAGGCAGAAAACACCACGTAACTCCATACAGACCCTGCCTAGGAACCCATTCTCATTGCCTTTAGTGTGGCTGTGCTGTTTGGAAACGCTGTTGTACACAGGAGTGGTACCAACACTGCTAATCTTCTTCCGGAGAAGTCAACACAGATATCTTAAGCATGTAATGGAGGTGGCTGAAACTGTGCCGCTGATGTTCCCTGGGGTAGGAGGGAAATGCTCACGTGATCCCCTCTGTGAGCGGATCCTCTCTGCAGCTGATGGTTGACTGCTGGGAGGCACTGCGGTTGCTACCATCCGTATTTGTTCAAACAAACAGTTCTTGCACAGCATGTATCTATTAGTCGGACTGTGTCCACCCATGATGGGCTTTTGCTGCTTTAATTTAAATCATTAGTGATTTGACTTCCCACAGACAAGTCTTTGAGTAAAATATGTAACACACTAGAAAATGAACTCTGTAGGAGGGAAATTGTCACTCGTCTGTGTTTGTACTGTTTGGTGATACAGGCAATGATCAGAATTAGAGACTTCAGATGGTCTAGGACTGAACATATAAAAGGATAATAACATTTTATTTAAGTCATACTCAATATCTGAATTTAAGTAGCAAAAGGTACCAGCTACAATAGAGTCCAAAATGGAGGTATAGAGTGTGACATGAAATATGAGTTAGCATACACTTAGCACATATAAAAGGAGCCCGTGTTACCACAACAGCGGTACTACACCTGTATCTAACGAAGCCTGATATAAATAAGGAATTTTACATTGCAGATGATGATAATTTGCTTCTCAAGGAATTATTTTTAATAAATAATTTCTCATGCCAGGCCACTTTACAGAACACTCTAAGGAAACACGCACCTAAATATCTTTGGCATTCTTCAGAGGACCCAAAACAGGCACCAACCTGTCTACGTCCTTCTGCTTAAGAGAGCTTCCAAGATGTTGCAACGTTCCTGGGGAGCCACAAGGCAAAGGCCTGCTGACACTGACTAACACAGTCCCATAAAGGCATCCTGGCTGGCGGCACAGCTCAACCAGCTCTAATCACTCTTCACACACAGAGGAGCCAATGTGACCTATAAAAACTATTCTTGTCTTGGAGAAACAGCTGCAGGCTATGGGGAAAATCCGTACTCCATTCAGTTCCCAGGATGGGTTGGGCATGTGTTCATTACAGACAGAGAAATATAGATATAAAGGGTAAAGGTAGAGCTTTGAAACCCAGCTGAGGCTGGATAACTGTTGGATGCCTCATCAGATTGCTTGGAATGAAATCAAAATTCACTGCGTATACACAAACATAATGTACTTGCCATGCGGACTTCCAGCCAGCGATTGGCAGCTGTAAGGAAAAGGGAAGCGATGTTGTTGGAATCTGTGTATTCAAGAAGTTTTTGTCGAAATTTGGCTTCATACCTAAAAAAAAAAAAAAAAAAAAAAAAAAAAAAAAAAAAAAGGGAGAGGGCTAAGGGTCAGGGCTTGGGGTCTTGGAAAAACAAAAAGTAAAATTTAATTTCTGGTTGTATATGCTCATGGGCAGCTTGACACAGGGTCCAAATCAGCCTATCAATAGTTCAGAGTGACATCATCTGTAGGCTTGTATTATTCACATGCAAACTGTATTTGTAAAGTATCTTCAGGAGTAAATGGATGTTATTGCATTGATGAAACTCTGTGTGGGACTTCTGGATCACACTGGGCATTTTCTAAACGTATTTTATTGCACGGTAACTCTAAGAGAGACAAATCTGAAACTAAAAAAATTAAAAATATGTATGAGAGAGAAATAATACACGCACGTACTTGTGAAAAGAAATATTAGTACTGTAGAATGCAGTTCCTCTTCTCACTTAATCATATAAGCTCAAATTTTAAAATTTATATTACTGTAGTGCCTAGAAATTGTAATCATTTATAAAGTATAAATTCAAAGTACCTCCAGTCATGGGAGCTCCAGTGTTAGACAAACATGTTTGTGCTTATCACTAAACAAATGGAGCACTTTGAAAAACAAAAGTCCAAGCACGTGGTGCAACAAAAAGTAACGGACTGGAAAGAACTATGCTCCCCCACCCCGCAAATGAATTAGCCACAGAATACAAAATAAGATTAATGGCAAATAGGTCTGTTTACAGTTTATTATAGCGGATCTGCACCCACTCATCAGAATAGCTGCATCAATGAATTCTGCCTTGAATTCAGCAGATATGGAAGACGATTCCCTGCTACACCTATTCAGACCGGGGTTCTTGGCAAGCACGCAAGTCAGCCAGTCACCCCTTTCAGCTGGGCATATTTATTTGCATAGGTATAAATTAATGTGATGTTAGTAATAAAGTGTATCAATAATTATGTCTAATAATAAAGGAGAAGTTTAGCACAAAAGCCTTTTCCAGGGTAGTAACAGAAGCTTGAAGGCCTGAAGATCTAGTTTAAGCACCCAAAACTTGCCTTTTTTCCCCCCTTTATTACATTAGCAAGTTTAACAAACTTGCTAATCTCCCCCTATAAAACTTTGCCCTATTTATATCCTTAGCTATTATGGTTGCAACAAGCACTACTTATTTATAAACTCAGCTCTCCTTTTACTGATACGAGAGAAAGATATGACAATGTTTTGTTTGTGTTCAGTTTTGGGCCCCTCACTACAAGAAGGACACTGAGGTGCTGGAGCGCGTCCAGAGAAGGGCAACGAAGCTGGTGAGAAGGGTCTGGAGAACAAGTCTGATGAGGAGCGGCTGAGAGAACTGGGGTTGTTTAGTCTGGAGAAGAGGAGGCTGAGGGGAGACCTCATCGCGCTCTACAACTACCCGGAAAGAGGTTGTAGCGAGGTGGGGGTTGGTCTCTTCTCCCAGGTAACAAGCAATAGGATGAGAGGAAATGGCCTCAAGTTGTGCCAGGGGAGGTTTAGATTGGATATGAGGAAAAATTTCTTCACCGAAAGTGTTGTCAAGCATTGGAACAGGCTGCCCAGGGAAGTGGTCCCTGGAGGGATGTGTAGATGTGGTGCTTAGGGACATGGTTTGATGGTGGACTTGGCAGTGCTAGGTTAACAGCTGGACTTGATGATCTTAAAGGTCTTTTCCAACCTAAATGATTTTATGATTCTAATTATGAAGTACATGGCTTAGAGAAGCTTTCAAATTTGTTCACTGCAGAGTATCTTAATCCTTCTTCTGAGTATAGTATAATAAAATTATGACTTTACATAAATCATTTATGCTTTTGAGAAAAAGAAATAAGTGCCACTTTGTGGAAATAATTTAGCTGTTCACAACTTAGCCATGTGCCAAGACATGGACCTGTTGAAGCGGGTCCAGAGGAGGGCCAAGAAGATGATCAGGGGGATGGAACACCTCCCCTATGAAGAAAGGCTGAGAGAGTTGGGGTTGTTCAGCCTGGAGAAGAGAAGGCGCCGGGGAGACCTTATTGCGGCCTTTCAGTATTTAAAGGGAGCTTATTAGAAAGATGGGGACAGACTTTTTAGCAGGGCCTGTTGTGACAGGACAAGGGGGAATGGTTTTAAACTAAAAGAGGGTAGATTCAGACTGGATATAAGGAAGAAGTGTTTTACGATGAGGGTGGTGAAACCCTGGACCAGGTTGCCCAGAGAGGTGGTAGATGTCCCATCCCTGGGAACATTCAAGGTCAGGCTGGATGGGCTCTGAGCAACCTGATCTAGTTGAAGATGTCCCTGCCCATGGCAGGGGGGTTGAACTAGATGACCTTTAAAGGTCCCTTCCAACCCAAACCATTCTATGATTCTATGATAAGAGATATGTCTGCTGTGTGCAATGAAGAATGGCCTGGGCTGGCTCCCAGAGTGTTGGTGTGTTTGCATAGCCTAGAATGGTTGTTCCTGAAAGCGAGCATTAGCGTCACGCAGCGTCAGAGCTACTGAGCCCTGCCTTTCCTCAGGACTAATTACCCTCAGTGTCCTACCATACAGAGATGGCTATTCTGCTTCTGGAAACAATTCAGTCACGTTTAACTTTCATATCTCTATACCATGAGGCATTATGTGATGCAGATATGCCTTAGAAGACGTGAGGTATGCATCATGAGTCAGTCATGCATACACACGTGGAATGGGAATGCAGACAAAGTTACCACTGTTGGTGGAGTACTGCAGAAATATCAGAATTTCTCTTCAGAAAGTGTCCCCAGATTACCAGGCCTCCCAGAATACAGACCAGTCTTTGCAGAAATTTTCACATTTACATTTTATTGATTATTTAGCACTGACGCCATCTGAAGTGCCAGATAGCAAATTATAAATCAGGCCAGAGCATCTGCTGAAGGTGTATTTATAGCTGCAGCAGTAGCTGTCTTTCTGATCTCCCCCTGGACTTTTTGTACATTTCTTTCCTTATGCATTCTGAGAAAGCACAGGACGGAGAGTTACCAAGGGTAAGGGCATTCCAGGAACAACGGGCACCTCCTAACATTATGACTGGATTCCTGAATTAGTCTTATTTTTAGGGATGCTCAAGCTAGCAAGTCTAAACTCCACTACTCCTGCTAATATGTTAGGCAGCTGAAAAACTACACAGTCCTAAAAATAGCTAGGTTACCAGCTGATGCGGGAGCTGGCAGGCAGATGGAATACAGAACTTACTGAACACACATGGCTGTTGGGTCAGACACACGTCAGTTACTACAGGATTTAAGGAAAAGGAGGCACCAAACAATTCTTTGACAGAGGAATTCATTTCAAGGTGACAGGAAGAATCAAGAGGGAACGCTCCAAATGACTGAAAATATTAGCTAGATGGCATCGAATATTTTTTATTGTATCAACACCTGAAAATATACAGCCATAATACTCTAAAGATCCTCTTGATGAAGTAGAAGAATATATGGATAAATGAGAAAAGCAATAGTTAAAAGAGAAATTGACTTTCATTAAAACTGAACACAGATATAGCCACAAACTAGAGAACACTGTTGGGTTGGCACTTAACGAATTAAATATCCAATAACAGTAATTAATAATGGAAAATACTATGCTGTTCTACCACTCTTCGGGAAGCTACCTTCAGTCAAAAAGAAACAAACTCTTGAATTGGTTGTTCTTTCATTAAGCTATTTAGATCCTATTTAGAATAGTATAAGAAAAGTTAACTTTGTGCATTACTTCTATTATAAAATTAACATTATAGGTTAGGGGGAATAAGCACTACTGTTTCAAAGACAGAACAGTAACAGTAATAATCAACTGAGAAAACGTGTAGACATCTAGATGAGACTGGTGTGGAAGACAGTTGACCGCATTTGAGTCGACTGGGAAAAGACAAGAATAGCACTAGCGTGGGGAAAGCAGCTGGTAAGCTCAGCAGTAGTTTTATTAGTACCTCTACTAGTATCAGTGTGACTGCCATTTTTGTAACACAGATACACAGCCCAGGCACATTATCAGGTATTCCTGGGCTGCTCTCCCGTGAGCTTATGTGGATAGAAAAATGAATCAAAACTGGTGATGAAAGACTTTGTCTCCAGCTTGTGTATTTTCAAAATCAGTACAAACAACCACATTTTCAGCTAGCAACCTGAAAAATAACTTAGGCTGCTATTGTATCCTCTGAAGTCACTAGCAGGCACAGTTTATCTTACCAGGACATTGACTCATGCACAAATTACTCTGGCATAACAAGTTAGTGCATATTAGTTGTTCCATAGAAACTGTCTGAGCGCATAGTCTGCCACGCTGCACGCTGTGGTAATTGCAAGCTAATTTAGCTTCTTAAATCACATTTGCCCACAAGTTTTTTTTTAGGCTGCGTGCAAGTGTATGGAGAGTTACCGCAAGGCAGCTGACACACATTAGCTTGTTTTTCTACAGTAACTCTTTCACATGCAAAATGCTTAAAGTTCTTCAATGTTTTGGAGTTCCCCCTTACCAGTGTTTTGGGGACTCTGGATTTTCCAGGTGATCCAAATTACAATTACTTATAACTGCACAATTGCAGAACAGAATCAGAGATAGATATTCAAAAGCGAGGTAATGTACGTTTCTTAAAAAACTATACCTGAAGGCTCGGATGGTGGTAAGACCTTCAACAGTCTCTGAAAAATGGGAGAGTAATGGTAGCTGAGTGCTGTCATCCAGCTGCTGCAGGTCCCTGGAGAGGGTTATGAGAAGAATTTTGTAGAAAGCCAGTTTTGTTGTGCAATTATTCTTTTGAAAAGGCCCAGGGAGTGAAAGAGAATATCGTCACAATAATTATATACGTAAGGTTCAGATAGATTGCAAAGCAGTGCTACATGTCTCTGAGCGGGGAATGAAGATCCCAGGAGGATTTCTCTTTTAACATTTGAATACAAACAGTGCTGGAGTTCTGAATGGGTCTTTTCCCTTCACTGCTTTCCCTCGTCTCTCCTATATTCCTATTTCTTGTACTCAATTGTTTATTCATTTAAACACCATTCTAGCTTTATGCTGAATATAAATTTAATGGGATACTGCAAGTAAGAGCTCGAGTTAAGCAGAAAGCAAAATGCAACTTCCTCTCTCTCCCCTCTCCATCCCCAGATGACAGCACAACTTCTCACTGAGCTAACAGTATAACTCATACATTCAGTAAAGTAAACGAGAGCCCGCACTCATCATTAGGTTGTGATTCTCAATTTCATGTTTAGTCATCAAATCAGTGGAAGCCCATGTGGGGTGAAATTCTATTTAGTCTCAGTTCCTTTTAGCAGGAAGTAAGTTGGTTGCAGACTCCCTCTGGATCCATGCATGCGTGATGGGATAAATGCAAGCGCTTCTTGAGCGCCACCGGGGGGAAGCTGTATGACCGTAGAAGGAGAAAAATCACAGATATGGCTAAAATTTTTTAACTTGTTAAAAACTAAAAGGCACCCAGAACAAGAGCGGATACTCGTGCACGTTGGATCCTTAATGGGCAGCATTCTCCACCCTCTCCCTGGCTTTACAGATTTCCACTTCCACCTGGACAGGCAGACAACAGTTTCCCTGTTCTATCACCACATTTTCTTGGACGTACCCAGCATGCAGACCTTGGGGAGGACAGAATCCGGTTGATTTTTTGTATCGTGTGAAGTCTAAGAAACTTTGATCATGGACAAAGACCCTGCTCATACCTCCCAGAAGTTCTGCTTGAAGAGCTGCAGACAAAGGAACTTGTAAAATGACACATTTTCACTATAATGGATTTGGCTCACTTTCAGGCAGGGCCATGGCTTTGGCAGGACCGAAATTAAACATGAAGTTCCCCAGCACTGCAATGCAATCATGCATTGCAGAAGATGTTTCTATTGCCAGAACGATACTGGTTTATGCTCTTACCGTGATGCAACTCGGAAGTACTTCTGGATGAAGTAACACATGATTGCGAGAGGAACCAGGGCAATGAGAAACATTGGTGTGACGTATGAGATGACGGCAAGAGCAGATACACACAGCAAAGTGGAACGACTCAAGCACTCCAGGGTAGCTGGAATGTGCTGTATAGATAAAGAAGAATAAGCACACACAATCTTCCATAACAGATCCAGTTTAAAACAGCATTATTTCATTTTCTTTTCTCCCACTTACACAAGGCAAAAAAATTTGAGGATTTGAAGCACTAAGCATATAGGTCCGCTTTTGAATTGACTGCTGGGTTTTGAGAAAGTCTGAAGGGATTTCTGTGGGGCTGCTTCACACGTCTGCATTGTGGATCACAATCCTCATTTCAGAGGATTACAGATGGGATGCAATAGATGATTTCAGTGTCTGCATTGATCCTATGAACTGGCAGTGTAGTCTGGGGTAAATACTGATAATTTTAATTTCAGTCATTTCTGTTTTGGGCAACAGCATTTGCCTTTTTCTCACTTCGTTTGCTCATATGTGTCAAGTGAATGTGTTTATCCACTTTTAAAAAAAGTGGATCCTCTTCATTTGGGGATATCACTATTGATCTAATTTCACTTCCCTTTTTTATACAGGGCATCTTAACCAAATAAATGGTTTTTCAATGTGCATTTAAGATGAGGAATTCATTCTGAACCTAGAAAACCATGATGCAAATTAATATAGTAGTCAAAATTATAGATCATCAGTAAACTTCATCTAAATGAGTGTATAATAAATGAAAATCCAGTCTTTCGGACTGGGAAAGATAGGATAACTTGGGAGCTTGGATATATTTATTCAGTACCTGGTCGATGGTATTGCAGTCAGCTGAAAATCTGTTCAATATACTTCCCAGAGGTGTTGTTTCAAAAAACCTAAAATGAGGCAAGGAATGGGAAAGATTACAATATTGACACAAGAACAGTTTTAAATTTTTTTCCTGTCTTCCTTAAGCTAGGTACTGTATCACTGACACAAGCAAATAAATTGACAACCACAGTAAATTTTGTCATTCTTCCCCGTAACCATGGCTTTCCAATAAAATGGCAGTCTTGACTGTAACCCAACAACAGCAAGCATGTCCTCAGCTCCCTCTACTGCCTGAGCTATGCAAATCACATGATTAGATTTTTAAAAATCCTTTCAGATTTGCAATTGGAGGCCTCTTCAATTCATGAAAAATGCAAACAAAGTTAAATCGCAAGTCTTGCATTTTTCTGGGAATAGAAATGCATAACTAAGAACAACTGTTGGAATAACATATTAAAAGACCTTTCCTTTACATTTGCATATGCAAAATACATAATTCATTATTGCTCTGTAATTGTTAACTGTTCCATAACTCATGTTGAACCTGAAGTCTAAGTCTATTCTGAAAAAACAAAAGTTAAAAAAAAAAAACTGAGGTTTTCCATGTATATTATTTCTTCATGATTTCTGGGTCAAATACAGTTAGCTTAAAAATCAGAAGGTATTCTTCCTGATGTTCAGTAACAGCTGCAGGTTTGAATCAAGCTACAACTTTCCTTTCGTGCTTTAGAAATAAAAGTTATGCAGGACAACAAAGGCCTTTGCCGGTATCTGTGCACCCCAGTGTACCCTAATGATGCCTGTGATGACACTTGTCTAAGCTCATTATCTTTCTTAGGCTTGCACAATCGCTGCCTGACAGTAAATATTTCCAGTGATTAAGATTATGATGCACGCTACGAATGAACCACACAACATATTGATCAATAACTGTGTTTTCTCCCTAATTAAAAACAGCAAAGAGAAATTAAACATGCAAGGAAGTAAATCTCTTAAGTCCCAGTCAGGCAGGAGAGGCGTTGACTATTGTCTAGGAACTCAAGCTGCCTGGGTACCATTTTCCAAAATTGCTCAGTAGTTTGATACCTGGTGATTTTCAATGACAAATTAAAACAATGTGATTCACAGTCACTTCTTAATAAAAACTGTGCTTAGAAGACTGCCTTGAAGTAAGGAACACAAAATGAGTACAATATAATTTGTATTACAATTGGAGGAATACCTCATTGGAGCCAAAATAATTTTATTTAGTAAAGAAGAGTGTAGCTTTTTGGTGACTTTCAAGCCAGTCCACTCCACTGCTATTGATGTGACAAGACATAATACAATCCCAAGACAGCAGAGAACGCTGAAAACTTTTGAATATGGAGAATGGTTGAAATCCTAAGAAACAAAGAAAGAGTAACAAAATTATTCGCTGTACATTATGTTTAAAATTTATTGTAAAAACACAAATACAAGACTCTCTAAATTAAACTGCCAATGATTTGCAACCACCTTAAACCACAATTTATCATCGTTTGAAGAGAGGAGTGTGTGCATGAAAGTAAGAGGATAATCAGAAATTTAAAATCATAGAATACTACAAAAAGCCCTGAAAAGATACATTTGATAATTTCGTCTGAAGGAAAAAAACATCTTCAAAGCATTTGTTGTGGCTTTGTAGTTTTGGTTGAATTTTTTAATAGGAACAGAATATAATAGTTTTTAATTTGAAATACTAATTTCATATTAAAACCCAGCATCAATAAAGCATCTTTTAGAGATGAAAGTGTGACTCCAGTGAAATCACACATGCACCTCCCAAACATTAATGTGGATTATTTGTAGGCACTAAATCCTGATAAAGAAAACAACCCCAGTTCTAAGAAAATCCCTCCACTACTGCTTTATACATACAGAGTACCCTGCTAGGTAACACTGTGGTCAGTTCCACGTGGAATTCACACAAAAATCAACCAAAACAAGTGTGCTCATCAAAATCTGTGTTTCCCATGTTACAAAACCTGAAAGCCCTACTTGCAGTGAGAATGCAACAGTACAGGAAAAAGAAAAAAACGATGATATCAAAATTACTTTAGAGACCAAGGTTTAGGCATATCAGCTAGATGATGAAAACACAAAAAATCTAGCAAAAGGAGGACAACAACACACAAAACTTAACTTTTAGTTTTATTGCACTGTGTACCCAAAAATGCATTAACCCTCAAAATACTCTGGAGTGGCTCTATTACTAGAAACATAGCACATCGCATACAAATCTTGGAGCAGAGGTTGACAGGGGGAGATCACGACCCGTTAAATCATAAGAGGAAGGAGAATGAGCATTGCGTACCGCACAGTGAGAGCAGTTTTTCAGCTCTAGCTCTGTCTTCCCAGAAATGGCATCCGAGGTCCAGCGCGCCAGGCAGTAGTCGATGGCCACCATCACCGTGTGCTTCAGCAGCTGGGACAGAACCAGCAGCGGCAGGAGGAGGATTCCCGCTGCGCTGAGGTACTTGCCACAGGCTCTCCAGGGCATCTTTGCTCTCTGATGCAGCACTGAAGACAGGTTGTCTTCATCATCACTTTCTGTTACTTCTTCTGCAACGTGCATGAAAAAAGTACAGCCACACTGACTTACTCGTACACACCTTGCATAGAGACTGGCAAGGGGCAGCTACAAAACAGGTCGTCTTATACAGCATGAAGAGTGGCTTTAAGGTGAAATTACCTGCTCAGGCATGCATGTATTAGACTGCTAAAGTTAGTAGTAATGCATGCTAGAAAGATGCAAAAATCCTTAGCACTAGGTGATCAATGTCTCCAGTCACGTTCTTGCAATTTAGAAGTACTGGCTTGACAAAAATTAATTGCAATTTTTCCCTAGGTAAGACCTTAAACTAAGTGTGCTTAGCTATTGACAGGTTTGAAGGTCACCCAGCATAAATTATTCAATATTATTCCTCTTCTGTTATCAAATCATGCTCGAGTATAAGAAAAAAACCACTTAAAAGTTTGGAGGAAGCTATGACTTCTGAATGCTTGAAATCACTGTAGTCCAGAGGTAAAAATCAATGGAATCATTGCAAATCATGACCCACATGAAAAATGACTATTCTCTTGTTTTAGTTATGTTAATTCATTCTAAAATGATTTAACTGTGAAACAGTAATGTAGTGGTACTGGGCTCAAAGGGTGTCCTTTTACCTTCATCCTCTTCATCATCTTTCAGCAGAGCTTCACGGGAATACATAGTCCTCCGGAGATTTGTTCTTTCCAAAACAGTTTTTCTTTCAATAATAGTCTCCTAAAAAAGGGACAGTTTGTGTGTTTTCAAGCAGAGAATTAATAAAAAAATTACTAGCTGTGACAAAACTTGTTTCCAATTAGAATGTCAGAGAAAAATAAAAATGAGACTCTTATAGCAGGCAGTCATAAGTGATTGATTTGCTAACTCTGTCTAAAACCAAAGGACGTAAATTAGATATCTGACATTAATTTCAGGTTGTCAATCCCAACCCTCCTGGAATCTTAACTTGGACAGATATCCCTGAATTAGAAAGACCTAAAATTAATATCTCATTCTTCCTGTGTTGTAATATTAAAGACAAAATGTGTTAATGATTCAGAGAGCCTGATATAGGCACATCTGAAAAACTTCTACCCTATGCAATGAGTAAATTCAGGCATATTTATAGCAGCAGTTGTCAGTATTGCACATTACCAATGCTTTTCCCCTACAATGGCCCAATGTAATATTCCCTCGACAACAATATTTTCATAGGGCTTCACTAACAAGAATGGGTCAGAGGCAACAGTATCAAGGAGATATGAAATGTCCAGATGAAGGAACTTCTCTTAATAGATAAATAATAATGGTAATAGTAATACTACATTCATACTAAGTTAGAAATCACACACAGCATGTCAATCCTTGCTAATGCTTTCAACCTAAGAAAAAAAACGTGTCACATTTTTTGCAAATGTCGATTGCCCTGCCCATCAAACACCTTCTCCAGCTCTTGGTCTTGTCGATTCATTAATGTCTTCCAGTGTTCAAAGAGCTCAGTCTCTGATTTCTGAATGTCCTTGAGTGTTCCTTCTCTCTGGATGTTACCATCTTTCATTGCAATTATCTAAGAAGTTAGAAACACAAGTGATGAGATAAATAGCCATGTATCTCTATTTATTTTAAAGCTATGTTGCTGTGTCTAGACAGAATTTTCTCTTTTCTTAAATAAAGAATACTTTTGCGAGCAATCTGTCTTTCAGGAAGACAATGAAGTTCTACCTCAACTCTATCCCCTTCACTTAAGATGTTGCAAAAACAGAAACTTCTTGCACTTCATGCTTTCAGAAAGGAAAGCTGCTTTTAAGAACGAAGAAGAACGGGGTCCCCAGCAGCAGACAGGAGAGTGCATTACTCTTCCTAAATACAAGTCATTAGCAAGATAAGATTTTAGAGTTCTCTTACCTCCTAAAAGGAAAAGGCTTTTAGCCACACACTGTGCGCAGCATGTTTTGCCCTCATTCAGGCCATTAGATATGAGCATGCTGGCTCCACCATCTGTTTGATACCAGGGACCTGATAAGGAAAAGCTAGGGAATTTGAATCCCTAAAGCTTTTAAAAGCATCCATAGTGGACACGGTGTGGAAAAAAAAGTACATATACAAGACAAAGTCTGAAGGGTGTGGTTTCCAGGTTTCTATCAGTGTAACTACATTATATACACAGTGTAACTACCTTCACTTTAGATCTGACACGGAGAATTGGAAAATGAGGCGTGTGGATTGTAAACCCACGTGATATCATTAGAAAATAGTTAACGCAGTATTTGTTTTTCTCTCTCGCTGGAAACTCAGAAATGTCCATGGGGGGATGGGAGGGAAATAGTCTATTCCACTTATTGCTAAGAATTTACACCAGAGGAAAGGGAAAAATAAAGCAAATGAGGATCTTTCTGTGGTCAATTTATTCAGGAAACCCATAACTGGGCTGGACCCTGAATTCTTCTGAGGGTTTTGCTACAGAGATTTGGGAGGGCCACCACATACACTTCAAATTATATTTTTATTTAAAATTCCTTAACAAAATAAAATAAATAAAAAAACTCCATTGGGGAAAATTTGCTAAGGCTTAATGAGAACTGTGCTTAGGAAAAAAAACGGAACTGTCTCTAAATAAATAATTTTTAATTATAAACTTAATACAAATCCTTCCTAGCCTACAGGCTGTTTGGAACAGTATATTTCATAAAACATTACTGAAACGCAATTAGATGATAATAAAAATAAAATAATTCTCAGAGAGTATCTCATAAAACACGAACACCTAGAAATGGGTCTGACACTCACAAGACCATAGCTGTGCATATTAAAAAAAAAAAATGCCAATATATAACAATTGAAAAAGAGGAAACTAAGATGGATCTCACAGGGAGGGGGAGGAGGCAAAAAATTCCTGTATCCTGAGAGACACTAACCGGAAAACCAGAACTGTGTTTAGAACAGTAGTAATTCTTAAGGGTGTATAACTGAGGGACAAGGTCACAGCGGACACCACAAAGGATAAATGCTGCCCACCAAAAACATGATCAGAACAAGATTAATGTCTATCTGCAACTTTATAGCAAGCCAATATGAAGAACAGAAAGCAGCTGAAATATGATTATTGCTTGAGACAGAGTAACGGCTGCTGTAGTCTGTGCAAGATGCAAATGACAGAGGAGGCCTCCTAGGAGGCATAACTGCAGTCATCAATCCTCGTAGGCAAGAAGACCTGTGATGTTGTGCCGGATAACTGTAGCAGAACTAAGTGCAAGGCCAGTGTGAACCAATGAACTAAAAAAACAAAACAAAACAAAACAAAAAAAACCCCCAAACCTCCTTACCCTACTCGATTTGCTTCATCTTTGACATTTGTGATTGCAAACTAGAAAGCACACCTTCATTTTTTTCTGTAAACTACAAGATATAACAAAGAAACCTAACAAAACAATTGAATGCTACACATTTCTTAAAATTTTGCCAACATACAAAGGGTAAAGATGTTCTTGATACATTATGTACAAGTACTAACTGCAAGGTAATACTGTTGTTTTCCTTATATTTCCATGCACCTCAATATCCATAAACACACCTTTTTCTGACAGCACAGACAAATTCCTAGTAACATCCCAGCAGAGGGAAATATGTTACTCAAAGATTTCGCTGTTTTGAGATAAAAAAATGAGCAAAATTTTCTGATGTAACTAATGGGTTTGGATACTCTATATTTTAAATGCAGCCTGTTTTCATGGGCGTATTAAGTATCAGCTCTATGAAAATCCAACCTATTTAGGTGTTCTAAGATGGGAATCGCAAAATTATGGCACCCCAAACTCACTGGCTAGTTTTCAAAAGTTCTTTATTATGTCTCTTCTCACTAAACTACCACTTGGTGGAAAGATGAAGCGAAAGCCTTGTTTGTAGCAAGACATAATCATGCCACATTCTTGCCTCCTCAGAAAAAACGGGAAGAGCTTTCTTACCCAGTCAGCATGGGGTAAGTACTGCAGCTTGTGAGTTACCAGCACAACGGTCCGCTTGTCTTCCCGTAGCATTTTCAGGATCCCTTCTTGCATGAGATGGTCACTTAGGTGGATATCCAGTGCGGAAAATGGATCATCCTGTCATGAGGAGAAGAGGTCAGGTTTTGGAGCTGGCATTTATGGGATTTAAGGAAACTGACATATTTTAATACCAGTAAAACCAGTTAGATCAATATAGAAAATCAAAAGGGGCCATCAGAAGATGAAAATTGTTCTGAGGAACGGTTTTCTTAAATTATATAACAACAAACCTTGAACTGTCTGCCTGCAGCGAGCGCTCAGACATACGGTAACGTCAGCTGTGTAAATGCTATGGTTTCCTGAGGCTTTCCGGGAACTGCTCCTCTCAACAGATGCGTTTCATAGCCTACATAACTGCAGTACACTGCTTCTGTCAGACTCAAGACAGTGCAGCAATGTATGTCTATGGCATATGTGACACAAACTGCTCCGGGCACAGTGACAAAGAGCACATTTTTCCTTTCCTTGTACATAATTGCCTTCTGATTTTTTTTTTTTTTGATCCATAAATCAAAACTTTGTTAACAATGAATCACAAAAGGAGAAATATTGATCAGATTGATGACTCTGCTCAGATGATTGATTTACGACCCAGATTATCTTATTGAATCAATGAATCATATGCAATTAATTTAGGCATAAGCCAATCTGCACCATCTTTTGGAGGACTTGTTTACTTAATCCTACTTACATGGAATTACAAATCTATTATTTCTGCTTGCACTACTAATGGTGGCTGTAGGATTTACTTAGTATTATTATTTCATACTATTAAATTACACTAAACCCAGGGTTTCTTAAAAATCAAATTTTGTTTCCTTTTGTCCAGATGTTTGCTGATAAATTAGGGTTGAATTTGAATTAATTCTGCTTTCTCTGAGTGACATCATTGCCACCGGTTAGTTAGGAAGAGGTACAAGCAAAAAGGTGAGTGCTTTAGAAAATCCCCTTGGATTTTTATTTTCTTCAGTTTTGCAACAATTTATATTGTGACTGCATTAGATATTTTAGTATTGTTGCTTTCATGTATCTACAAGACCAAAAATATCTGAAATCAACAGTAAGATAAATATGACCACTGCAATTCTAATAAATCAGAGCATCATAATATAGAGCAATTAAAAAGTGCTTTTGCAACACAGTAACTTCAGACTGTGATACAGAATTTATTCTCAAAAACGCGTGTGCAACTCTGTGTGCACTGTGCTCACTGAGCAAGGATGTATGCTGTCAGCTTTACTGCTGCACTATTCCAGTCTGGCACAGACCTGAAGAGCATTCTGAGCCCTGCGTTTGTGCACAGCCACCTCGTGCGCCATGTTGCACTTCTGCGAACTGAAAATGCCAGCTCACGAAACATGACGTTGCACTGTAGAGTCAGGCGAGACTGTTCATTAAGGCAGCACTCACCATATATGATTATAATGATGCATTGATTACAAGACAGCTGAAAAAAAATCAATTTGTGCTACAGGACTAGTCTGACGTGACAAATAAAACATGCTGAATGAATGAATGTAACTAAGAATAAAATACATAACGAATTATCACATGACCTTTTTTCATATCTGCAATGATCACAAGAAGTTTAGGGAACACAAAACGTTATTGAATATGAAGTGCACAGTCCTGAGAGAGAAGTTTCATAAGCATTTGTTTACAAAATCAGTCTTAAAAGAACTCAGTGTTTGCAAATACTAACATATAGGATTCCTGATTATTTTTGAAAGATAATAACTGGAAAAAAGTTGTACTGTAGGTGCTTTTACATTATCAAACCGTAAGAGAACCTGCTACAATTAGGAGATTATCGAGGTCCTGCACAAAAGGACAAAAGTAACGAAACAAGTTACAGCCAGTACTGGGTCTGCTGATTTGCAGCCCAGTGCTCTCTACCCTCCTGCATTCTGGTCAATGCCCTGCACATGAAGCAAGCACATATTGATCAGTCTAATTACAGGGAAAGGTCTAAGTAACCTCCCAGACTTTTAGGGATGACCTCTAATGTGCACAGCTCTTCTAATCCCATGTGACTCATATCTGGCTGTCATAACAGCTGGATTCAAAACTCCTTGAAAACTGAGCTTAAGAAGGAAGTCCTAAAAGGAAAGCCAGCAAGCTCACTACTAGTGAGCATGTAGGATGCATCCGTTTTCCCACTTACTAAGTTTTTAGAGCCTGACCTCACTCCTTTTTCCATAGCACTTCTGTTGAAGTTGGGACAGGATATACGACAAGCAGTTCAGGGTGGGAACACAGCTTAGTTTGTTGCAGAAAGGAAACACCCCAGACACAGGACAATATTAATTTTAGGCCTGAGACAGCTTAGGAATTTTATGAATACAGATGAGACTATTAAATTTCTAAGTACCAAAGAGAAACAAAAGGGTCAAAAAGAAATTTCAATAGACTGAGAGGGGAAGCATCAGCATTTCAATTTGTATCCTAGTATCTATCTGTCTGTCTGCAGCATTTACAAAATGCTTCCTACATGCAAGCTAGCTAACAATGGATATAAAATAAACAATGCACATTTGGCTTAGCTTGGTGAAGCACAGTGTTCTGTGTCATCCATGAAATACTCTAAATTCTTGCATCTTGTGCTCGTGTTTACAGCACAAACGTAATGGCACCTACTCACCAGGAACACAACATTTGTCTGCTGGTAAAGTGCTCTTGCCACACTGATACGTTGGCGCTGCCCTCCAGACAGATTAATACCCTGGAGATAAGTAGGAGAAAAACAATCAGACAGTTATAAAAACATCAATTATATATTTATATTTTGATCAGATTATCCACAGAAGACTTTCTGCACAAAGAAACCCAGAGAAATTTTTCAAAAGTGTGGGCCTGCAATTCGGCTGGGACACAGTACACAAATTGTTATCCGGAGCTGTACTCCATACATTCCAGAGGGATGGGAAATGTTTAATGGTTTGTGGTGACATAATGGTGTAGGTGGCATGGATATTCCGCAGGCAGTCTAAACTAGACTTCTAACTCACAAGTTAGCCTTATGAGTCTGGCTGTGTCATGTTTTTTATTTATTTTTATTTTTATAATCCTATGTTGTCACACTATATCAGCTCCATTATGTACTGTAATCAGTAATTGCTAGCTGGGAGGTCAGACCGTGCTGAGGTGAACATTACCCGGTTGCTGTTGTACTTGTTTTTGACCCTTAGTCCCCTGCTACCACCCTGCTCTAAGTTACTTATCCTTCCTGTGATCCACCTGCAGTTTCACAAACATCTTAAGCTCTCATAAGCCAGTCCTGCTGCCAAAAGACGCTACCCCACCTCTTCCCTCCCCTCCCCTCCTTCTGTCAAAAATCATTTGTTTGGCTACACAACGAATTGGGTTAGGAACTAATCCATTTAAAATTAACATGGTAGCCTGTGTGGAGATTAGGCATGGAAATGTACCCTTAAATGTATCTGTGTGTGGAATGGTTTGTTGTGTTTTTTGGTTTTTTTGTTTTGTTTGTTTGTGACAGTGCCAGTATATGCCAGAGTAAATTGTTTACAAATTTGTAACTTGTTTCCTTTCTTGTCACTCCCTAATCTTCCCTGATGTGATAAAGCTTAGTTTGCTGTTTATTAAACACCTGCTCTCTTTTAAATGAAGGGGCTCTAAAAATCTCTGAATTATTTAGTTTTATGTTACTCCTAAAGAAACCAAAAAATGCACTGTGAAGTCAGGATATCTGAGACAGCAGCCACAGAATTAGTCAAACATTCTGAGAGCAGCAGATTTAAATTATTGCATCTCACATAAATGACAGTGTTTCCATGTTTACTGAGCAATGAGCTTTCAGACTAATGACCCAAACGTACACTCAACTAAAAGATTACCTTTGTTGCCAAATAACCAGTAAGACTTTAAGAACACAACAAAATAATAAAAAACCCTCTATATATTTAAAACAAAAATAGAAGCCTGTAGCTGTTTACTGACCCTCTCTCCAATCTGGGTTTGGTCTCCATGAGGGAGAATGTCAATATCAGGCTGGAGGGAACAAGCATCAATTACTGCTTTGTACCTGCAGAAACAAAAAAGGTAATGCAAAACCCACACAGATACTGCTAAAGAAGCACATTTCCTACCTGCAGAGGAACAAAAATTAACCAGCTGGAAAAATCACACAGTGGAAAACATATTTGTTAGCCACTAATTGTTCTAATGGGATCTCTTTCAATCACAGGCAAGTAAATAATATTTCAGCTAAGAAAAGGCATCTTAGGTCAGCTTCCCAATTAAAAATATTTAATAGTTAAAACCAGGCAAAACAAGCACAACTTCTTCCATGGTATATTGTTATTGTTTAGCATTTAACTTTTTTCATGCCCAGGGCCTTTCTTTCTTGTTTCGATAATCCAAGGATGACAGAAAAAATGTGTGTAGGATGTGAATACATAGCCAACCGCTTCTTAAGGGCACTGGGGATGGAATACCAGCAATTAACTTTTAAATACTTTAGAATGTTTGGTAGGCATTTATACTGAATAAAAAGGCAGCCCATTAATCTTTCACAATATACCAAACACTGAAACTGTAATAAACAACTTTCCCACTCCCGAACAGCTAATGTCCTTCTAAGACAGTTAAACCAGTCAATTAGGTATAAGAAGAGAATACTGCATGCTGCACAAACACGGTGCTGCGAAATGAAAACAATTCTACACTTGAGTTCAAGTGACACTGAACTCTGTCCCTTGTGTCCCTCAGGAAAAACATGGTCGAAGGGGGACTGCGCAGAACTCAAGGTCTTTTGTCATGTTCAAGCAGGTGCAGCACATTTGTTACTGGAGGGAGATGGGGACCCACATGCGTGAACTGAGGCCTATGCGACTCCTTTATTTAGCGAAAAGGGGAGTAAAGCATGTACCAGTGCTGAAACCTGTTACCTCTGTTTGTTAAAAGGGCTTTCAAATGTGATATTCTCTTCCACTGTGGCATTGAGCAACCAAGGCTTCTGTGATGCATATGCTACTGATCCTCTTTTCCTGGGGGGAAAGAAGAAGGAGGGAAAAAAAAAAAAAAAAAGAGTTCCCAGCTTACCAGTGCAGTAGGCATTTTTGGAAACCATTTTCTTGTAAAGGAAGAAACTGGTACTAAGTCTTCAAAAACAGTCTTTCATTTTTGTTCTTTAGGACAATCAATAGTCTCCCATCAAGGAAATACATAAAATGTTAAATTTCCAACAGAATACTGAAATTGTTCACCTAACTGAATTTCAGTTTGTTCCCTCTTTTTCTGCTGAGAGGTGGGTTTTGGAGAGGCTAGCTCAGCAGAGCTGCCTCTTGAGCAGTGCAGATGGCAGGCAGAAAATTACCAAAGACCGAATCTCAGCTCGGTTTGGATAGACTAATAAAAACATGTATAGCAGATCACTAGTTAGGCAACACATTTCAGGAGGCATGTTCTAAAAAGGTATTTTTAAGGTGTTTAAAAAAAAAAACAACTCCACACATGCAGAAAGGCAGTTCCAACCCCCCCCCCCCCCAACACATTTATTTTCCCCATTCTAAGTAGAGAACTTGAGTCATAAAGTAAATGGATAGCCATGGCTAAAATCTTTCTATGTCTATAAAGACAAGAAAAGAAAACACAAACAAAAAATATTTGCTAAATTTCCCCCTGTGGAATTGCCCCCATAATGTACCATTAGAAGGGTATGGTCAACAGGATCTCACCATGCATATTTTGTTTCATAGGGATTATTATTACTATTTAAAAATAAAAGTATCTGCCTGCTAGTGAAGTAGTAGTGCTTTGGTGGCTGTTGTGCACTAAGGACCTCAGTAAGGCAGAGCTGGGAGAAAGGCAACATTTTTTATTAGAGCAATTGATACTGTTGGAAAACTCATTGGCATATCACTGTTTCTCCAGAAAAGGGCCAAAAGAGGGATCATACGCCTAAAAGCATATCCGTTTTCTTTCCTGCTATATCAGCTAATCCAACAGGATCTCTCACCCAAACGTAGCCTTTGTCTGCTAGACAGCCATTACAGCAGCCTCTTTCTAGTTGGACCTGGATGCAATTCAAACCATGAGCTGCCAAAATACACCAGGCACTTTATCTTTTTTTTATCAGGAGTTAAGGTCACTTGCCCTGCTCATTTTTTCAGGCTTTCACCAAGCTTGCTTAGAAGTCATTATAGGATCCAATTTTCCTTGATGACCTGAAAGAACACACAGTTACGCTACACCGCTAACATGCTTCCAAGTTCAGATGTCTGATGGCTCATTAGAATTTAATTATGTTTTATGAATTTTCTTTATTGGAAAATGAAACAGAAACAAAAAAAGAAAAAAAAAAGACATAAAAAAATCTCCTAAGCAGCCCAGCCCACAGTCCCAAAATCTAATTCAAAGAGGATTCAGTTCTGCCTCAAGAGGGAAGCATTTTTTCAATTAGTGTGAAATTCTCATCCCAATGATTGAGAAAAAATTGCTCTGAGCATTCCAAGACGAACATGTATTCCCTTCCCCTCTTTCTCATTACTTGAAACTGTGCCTTTGCTGCTCTTAATTCCCAATGTGATTGAAAAGTTACTTCTAATTTATTTTTTGAAAAATAGTAGCAAAGTTTTGAGGAAAGTGTTTTTAGAACTTTTGTAAAAAGTGTTCGTTTGTTCAGTGAAGATACAGGCACTGCCAGTACGATACACTCCATGCTGAGAACCAGCACAATGCCTGGGAACACCATTCATGTTTGGCTTACATTCTGCTTTCAGGACATCAGTGAGAATTAATTACTGCAAGGAATTTGGGAACAAGCAATGAGCTTGCCAAAATTCATTACAGATTTAGAATTTAGCAAACCGCTTTTAAATTAATCTTAATTGCAAATTGACACTAGGATGACATACAGATCATATTTTGTCATAAGCAAAAAGCTTGCAAGTGCTTGATCATATGAGAAATCTATGCATGTCTACAATGCTTCTTACAGTAAAGAGGCAGTCAAACACAACTTTTACTGAAATTGTAATAAACATGTGGCCAAAAATCCGGAGAACAAAATATTCTGAAATGGAGTGTGCAACACTTTCTCTGAAAGCCTTGAACTTACCTAAGGTTTTATGCTTAAGACTGAATGCAAACAAATGGCTTAGCAGACAAAGACTTACAAGAAATTTATTCTGCAGGTGGAAGTAATTGCCTCCTACCCCCAGACTGCATAAACAAACATGTATTTTCATCAATGGAGTATAATTTTTTTCCTCCGTTACACAAGACAGACTGATCATAGCCTCTTAATTACCACAAAGAGGCAGACAGCAAAATCCAACTTTATAATAAATAGGGAAAACCTTCCCTGAGCTGCCTGGAGACTATGCACTTTGGCTAATATAGGATCAAACCTGTTCATTAATTTAGAATCAGAAACGACATTGTCAAGATTGTTTGTTTAAAGTTATTAATCTAACTCTACCTTCACATTTCATTTTGTTAAGTCCAGTAGGCTCAGTACGCATTGAAGATCACTGAAAATAAGACTAGTTAAGGGACATTCATGTATGAATCTCAGTGCCTTAATAAACCTACCAAGTCTGAAATGTTGGCAATTTTTAAAAGAAAATAGATGCACTTGAAACGCAATGGAGTTATGATTATAATGATAGAGGAAATAATACATTGCAAAGCCTTTCCTGTGTGTTTTGGATTGCTGACTACAGTTTTATCTTGATTATTTTGCACAATTCATGAATTTCTAATATCAGCCAACAACTCAAAATAAAATGTTCTCCAGATATGAGAGAAATGTGTACTGTCCTGCCCTATACTATTACTGCCTGAACAAAAAAATATGCTTCCATTATTTTCAGCCTGATGGTAGGTAATAGAACATTCTGATATTGCCAGTTCTGAGTATTCAGGAGCATACCTTTTTGCCGTTATTAAACTGCAAGGGTCACTTGCTTGTTTTTACTTCTAAATCTTGCAGTAGCTGCATACAGAGACAACCCATTTGCCTTCTAAGGAGGAACAACTCATTAAGTGCAGACCCTTCTGAAGAATGTTCACAGAGTTACACAATGGCTGAGGTTGGAAGGGACCTCTGGAGGTTCCCATCAGTTTTTAAAGTGTTGTACCTGAATTCCATGTCAACAGGAGATTCTTTCTCTGGGCTGCAGAAAACAAACACAAGTTGTTTTTTTTTTAAAAAAATTCAATTATTTTAGACAATGCAAATAATACCTCAAAGTATTAACACTATGCTATAATTAAAAATACAACAAAATAACTGATTAACAGAAATAACACTCTCTTAAGTATGCTAAAATTCTGTACTACGTGATATTGACCTAAAAAAGGTATGGTTAAAGCTTCAGTTTTGAGAAGCGCTAAACAACCTTGTAGAAAGTATTCAACACCTATGAGCAAATGCTCAGGGCCTCACAAGACTTTGGCTCAAAACACACTCTGTTCTGACAACACCAAAAACGTTCTACAAGATGCTAGTGCAACAAAAGCACCAGACATATTCCTACAGCACTTACCCAACATAACTAGGATTCCCAGAACCTATGATAATGTAGGTAACTGTTTCATACCGTTTAATATCCTCTCCTACTGTTTAATACGCTTGCCTTACTGTTGTGCATGTTATCCCACTGTTTGCTGTCCATCCCCATAACAGTTTCAAACACGTGAATGTCTAATTCTGATAATATTTCTCTTGTATCTTAATGGGTTCAAATGGTTTCACTTTAACTTGGCCCAAAAATTGCAGTTTCTCTTATACAGAAAGAACTGTGAGATTTCCAAGTATCCTTTACCATGAGGCTTAGTTGTTAGACACATGAAACTCCTTATACTACACACAGATGGGAGCAGAAGTTTTGCAGGACTCAGTCTGACAACCAGGTAATGAGTCTGAGAAATAAGGTAAATGGGAGAGAAGAGCCTGATAAATCTAAAGAAAAGGCAGTAGAATAGTTGGTGCGTCACAGAACCAAGAAAATATTCTGGTCAGTAGAAGACACACAGTTTAGCATAAGTCAAGAAAAGGGACGTCATATGACATTTTTCCGCTACTGACTTCAGTAACAAAGTTCTCACTGACTTCAGCAGGGATAGGATTGTCACTTTTACAAGGTTTACCATTCTGGAGGTTTGTGTGCCTCACTAAAACGACAACCATGTCAGAAAGCTTTGCTCTCAGTTGATTTGTAGATATTCCCCAAATCCAAGCTGAGCTACGTTAATCAGGTAAAAATAATTCCATGCAAGGATCCCTTGCCAACAGATGGACTAATCTGCTACTCCCCACACTTTCAGTTTGTGTGTGCCTGAAGAATGCTAGGTGAGAAAATAAACTTATGACAGGATGTAAAAAATGAAGAGAAGGGTAATGGGGAGAATTTGCTTTAATAAATGAAACCTTTAAAGCAATACTTGATATTATGTTTTAAAGCACAGCATTAGGAAATAATCTGGTTCGGAGTTTAAGAGAAGGATTTTCAAAGACATGCACGGAAGTTAGGATACAACTTTCAAAATCGCCAAATGGCAATGTTTTCATAAAGGAAATCCAGCTCTTATTTTCATAAGTCACATAGGTAGTTTCAAAAATTGTATCCTAAGCTAATTAATGCAGTGAAAGTTTCCTTGGTTTTCAGAATTCTGACTCTGAAAATGCTAAGCATAGATTTTAGAAACCTTTGGTTCCTTCTGTTGCAATCGATTTAGTAGGAAGACCAATAATCGCATACAATACCATACCTGACATCTTCCCCCGTCTCACTGTCAGAAGTACAGCTGCATCACAAATAGAAAACAAAGACTGTTTACTTAAGTCAGCACAGGCAATCTGCCTCAGAAAGAAAAACTATTAAATTCCACTTAGTGCACAGACTGCAAACAGTATTTATCACAGAGCTGCAGCACAGCATCTGTTCCTTCTACAGAAACTGACTTGATTTTAGCAGTCAAAAAAATTTGGTAACAGGTTTTTTTCCTTATAAACATTTAATTTGACTCAACAAATAAAATCACCTCCACTTTGTCCTGGAGATGCTAACAGAACTGAGAAGTCCCAGCGTGACAAGAATGCAGTTCCATTAAAAAAAGGACATGTTCAGGGAAAACAAACTGATAATTTGTGATACTGTATTTTTCCATGGCAGTAACTGCACCCCTGCAGCATATAATGGGTTAGTTTGAACTCCAAATCCCACCTTCAGTTGACTTGCAACATGCTGCGTTCTGTATTAGCCCTATACTTGGGGAGATGTTCCTGTGTAAGTAAGTGTGGGCAGGTCTGAGGGACAGAGAGGTTTTGTTTCCGCTGGTTTTGAACATGTACCAGGATGTTCACAGAGTTGTTTTGACAGGATGACTGGCCATACTTATTACTGATGCTAAATTCAGTTCCATTGAAAAGAATGAAAAATCTGTGTGTGAAGTGGTATAAACAAAATGAAGAAGGAACAACGTTTTTCATGCTTTAAAGAGAACAGTCTCATTAACTTTATGCTAACACCTTTTGCTTATAAATATCCAGGAAAGAAAACTACACCTGCAGTTTAAAAAGTTGGTTTGAGACACTTCCAAAAGTAAGCAATGACCGTATCTAAATTCAATTTACTATAGAATTTGAGAGCGCCAGCCAGCCACTAGTATCTTTTGCCGAAGGTCAGTGTACCGAACAAAGCTTTTCCACAGTTACCTCACACTCCACTCATCTCTAGTGACTGTGTGAACTCAGTGGCACCTTCTCCAAAAACCCATGAACCTGTTGCACATCATTAAGTAGCAACACATTCTTTACAGAAACTATTAAGGGGCTGAAACAGGGAATATCTTTTCCAGCTCTTCCACGCACAACACAAGGACCCTGAATGGCAAATATCAGTTCCTCCTTCATGGACCACCCCAAAGAAGGCCAGGCACCCATTCTACCAGGGAACACCCTGATAACTTGCATCCCCTAGTACTTGTGCATGACAGTAACTCCCTCTCCACTGTGCTCTTTTTCTACACCAGCCTGCGAGACAGGCAGAAAACTGTGCAGCTCATATAATCCATCAATGTAGCTCAAGAAGCAAAGATCAGCCAGAGTCCCTCGTGGCTAGCAGAATTTACCTGTGCTTACTGCAGGTGTGCAACTTAGCTCCCGTTTCCGCTCAGAAAGCAGGGCAAAGCGCCATGCTCACAGGGCACGAATGATTCTCATAGAGTAACACGAGGTGCAGCAGTGCACAGCAATGCCCCGACTTCCTCTGTTTACCATGTTCTTTTGCTGTGCAGCCACGGGTGCCACAATTTTCGTATGCAAGTATTGGTAGATCAATTCCCTGATCTGTGTTTCTGTTCTGTAGCTGGAAAAAATTAATTCTCCATTTGGAGTTTTAGCTCAGCCTTTTCAACCCACTTTTTCCCACTTTGACTTTGTTTTATCCCTCCTTTCTCCCTTTTCCTGCATACTCCTGGCAATGAAGGATGCGTTTATCTCCTACCAGTGTTGAAATGTCAAAGTAATGTATGTTTGATAACGAGGTCTAGATCTGATTTTTCAAGGCATATGGATATCTAAAGATGCAAATATGTGCCTACTGAGATTTTCAAGCTTTCAGATCTCTATTTCCAATTTAAATAGAATTAAGTACCTGAATGTTTCTGAAAACTCCAGTAAGCACGTATTTATAAAAAATCAATGTACTTTTTAGGTATCAAAATAACTTTAAAAATATTGTCATTTGATGCAAATAGTCAACTCCACATCGAGTAGAAGATCTACTGTTAACAACCTTAACAAATCTAGCACTTCCTTTACATTATAAGGACTCTAGATTCACATGGGAATATATATGTCCTGTTTAGAAACAAATGACATAATTTTGTTTGAGCAAACTATTTCTCGTTTGGATCAATTTTCTGACATTATTTACTCCAAAAAGACTTATACTATAAACTGCTCCCTGGACTTGAACTGGGACTATTTAAAGTGAGATACTGCCCAGAAGAAATTAGTATGGCATATACTATAATTATTTACTCAATAACCAGTCAAATCAATATTATTTACCATCTGTTCAGAATGGAAATAATGATTTCTCTATTTTTGTTAATCTCTAGCCGTATTATAAAATATTTATGCTGAGATGTTCTCAGCCTGCTTTGGACAAGGGTCAGTAACCTGAGCGGGATCTTGCAGGCACACACTGTAATACAAACAACACAATAAAATCACAAATGAGCCAGTGCTCACTTCTGATTAGCTGGTTCCTAATTACATTTCTTTTTAGGGTTTTGAAACAAATAATTTTTCTAGGAAGCAAATAAAGATGATATGCAGTTAATCCTGTTTTATCAATAGAGCATGGAGGCACAGAGGAGGGAAATGACTTGTGCAAGGTTATCCATTAGACCAAGGGAAGGGCCAGGAATAGAATCTAGATTTCCTGAGCACTGAGTGACATGTCAGCAGGATGTATCCTTCGTCTTCATAGCTGTGACCTTGGAGGAAGGGAAGGGGGAGGAAATTTGGAATTAAATAATTCAGGACTGTTCTGCAACGTGAATGACTGAAGCCAAGCATTTGTCTCATCCCAAAGAAAGAGCTGTAACAAGGATCTTACTGATTTCAGTGACACATTTTATTACCTGAGCTAAGGCTACGAGCTCTGGTGATTACTTGATAAGACTACTCTCCTTGAACCTGGGATAATGTTGCATGTACCTGGTCAGGCATTAGTATTTTCTTATCAAATTAAGGGAGCTTTCATCTGATAGCTTTACAACACAGGTGTGCAGCCTACACTGATTGCATCTATCATCCTGAATAGACCAGTGCACATGGTCAGCTCTGAAAGATGAGACAAAACATAATCTCTCCCAGTGCAGCCAGCACTTACAGTGCTAAGGTTGTTTCAGCCACAAGCCCCTTTATACATATCTGACAGATAGCAAAGCAAATGTGATAACAACTGAATTTTACCTTGTGATACTTTGGCACATACAGAAGACATGAAAACCAGTTCTGACCTTTGCACTGTTGCGAAGCACATACTTCTAAACAAGTGCTATTTAAAAACACAGTTTGATCAGAACTATCATGTCATCTGTTTTAGTTTAGCACCAGACATTCAAATTATCTTCTTAATCATGTTATGTCAACTGTAAAGAACTACAGCCTTGCTGAAATGAAATTAGCTCACCTAATAAGGCTGCAGGGATTCTGTATCGTTCTTCACCATACTCCGATTTTCTGCTTAGGGAAGTATGTTTTAATGGATAGATCACCACATTCTGGAACTTTGGCTTCTGTTCTTGTCTCTCTCACCAGCTGAAAGGGTCACCTTCCTATGTTTCAGTTTCCCCACCTATAAAATAGGGAACCTTCCTTCCTTGTACTATTACTATTAAAGCATGCGTAATTCTTAGTAGTGTGACCGGCTTACGCAGCAAGGCTGAATATAAATAATATCTCTCTACAAGCTCTCAAGGAATTTGAGAGAATTGTTTCACGAAATCAGTGCAGAACCCACTGGGTAACAATGATCCTCTGTCCATCAGAGTGCGTGGATTTGACTTACAGTTGCACTGATGTTCCTTCAATCCCAATCAGTTGGAAATAAAATTGTTTCTCTATGTTCTTCTACAATTTGTCAAGCTTTACCTACAAATAATTATATCCCAAAAGGCAAAGTGTAGTCTGTATGGCTAGGAATTCTAGTGCTGTAAAACAAACAAGCCAAAAATGTTCACACACATTGATCAGACAGTGTACTAGAGATGGCAGTAATTTACTGGAAACCACATACAGGAGTTGCAATATATTATACCACTTGTCATTTAGTTTGAGGGCCAAGACACTAAGCCCAAACAGTACAGCTGCTGGAGTTCGGTAGCATTTGTCTTCCTCCCTTCATGGCCAGTACAAAAGTTAGAGACAAGTATAATCTATAACTGGCTGTCAGAGCGCAGCTGCTGTGTCCCCTTGGGAAAGGAGGGAAGGACATGATTATCTCCCTCTTGTCAAATCAGGGATGCACTGGGGGAGTACCCTGAGGTCACTGCCACTTATAAAAAACTCTTCAATTTCTCAGGCACTAGACCAGTACTGGGATGGAGCACACACCTAAAAGCACAGCCAGGGACCACTCCTGGTGAGCCGGTACCTCTTTATAGTTCCATTCAAACACATAAGCTCAGGCCTGAAAGTGCAAATGCCATTCTGTAACAGCACAATACTTCAAGCTAATTAATTCTGATTCCAAATTAGTTACGATTTCACTCAGGTTATGTTGCTGGAGTGCAGAATGCCCAAGTATGTTTATCTATTCCTATTAATGGAATAGATAGCTTGTTTGACCCTGGCAGGGGTTCTTTCTGATGTGCTCCCCTACCACTTAGGGTAAGGTTTTTATCCTGACTGTACACCTACAAAATCCCTGACTCCACAAACAGGTTCCCAGGATAGATTTTGGCTTTTTTCTGCATTATTATTCAACTCAAACTTGAATTTTTAAATAGCATTACCTGCTCCAGAATATGTTCCCAGACATCTTCTGCATCTCACCAAGTATGGCTAGCAAGAGAGATGACTTACCGCAACCAACCTGTCCTACAATCATTGTTAGCTGACCTGTGAGAGAGGAAGGTCATATAAGCTTCTGATTTACCAAATGCTCATGAAAAAACATCTTATTCTGTATAATTGATGTCATTTTGTACCTTGAGGGATTCGGATATCAATGTTGGACAATGCTGGAGGACCTTCAGGTGTCCAAGTGAAAAATCCATTTGTGATCTACGCCAAGATGGAGAGAAATAAGAAACAGAAAACCAGTTTTAGAGCTGACTTTTCAACATCAGAGGCACTTTTTCTGTTTTCATTACTGAGCATAGGAACAGAGTTAGCCTTTGCTCAATGCAGGAAACAGATCTTCAAGTGACTGATTTTGTAGAGGCCTGCATTCTGATGTGCAAGAATCTCTGACCTCAAACAAGCACAACAATTAGAAAATTATGGAAAATTCCTGAGGAAAAAGAAGTTGCTGTTTAGGGTTTCTTTTGTTTTGTTATTTGTAAGGTGGGCACATGAAATAAGTTAAATGACTACGACATGATTAAAATATACAGGGTCACGGTTTGCTCTCTGCAGAGCACGGAATGTCACTCTAGACACACTGCAGCATATAGAGCAATTACACAGTCCAAATTCCAAGCAGATTTGCAGAATTTTCCACTGAAATCAGATGTTGCTGCCTATTACAGTATTTTCCTTTGTATTTCTGATATGATTCTCAAATAACCTAGGCTTTGCTAGATACAGAAATCTTTTCACTGAAAAAGACTAAAAACAAGAAACAAAGCCTGTTCAGGACTTTAAATGGAGGAGATTTCCATGGATACTGTGAAAAACAGGAAACAGGAGACAATTTTAAAAGGCCTGTATTTATACAGGACCCTCTTCTCTCACTTTTTCAGAGCCACCGAAGCCTTCAAAGCCTTTCAGCAACGCAAGGTACAACATTTTTTGATCTCAGAAGAGTGGAATGGGACACTTTTATCCTACCCTGGAGAAAAAAAGTGATGCTCTCATCTTGGGAAACAACCTGAAAGAGAATGAGCAAAAGAAAGTGCAGTGTTCCTCCCTCTAGATTACCGAAGGCAGCTGGAAGATCCTCTCTCAAAAAACACCCCTTCAGGGGCAATGAGCTGCAGACAGACAGTACCTAGTAACTGCAGAAGTTCCCTGACCCAGGCGCCACCAGTGACAACCATGTCAGCAGATGGAGCCAAAGATTATAGCTGGTCCTGGCTTTCTATTCAAGACCTTACAAATACTGTCCTTACAGAGGTTACTGCTCTGGCCTCTCCTTTGCGACAAACCCCTTTGTTGTCACTCCAGGCTGTCTTTTGATCCAACACCCCACTCAAACTCCTCTCTCCGATATTCCTCTTATTTTCCTGGAAGTCTATTCAAGAAGGATCCTGCACCAAAGCAGCATGTCAGATGACAGCATCTAAAAAAAGCCTGAAAGCACTACCAGTTGTCCTACTTAGTCCCATGAAACTGAATTATTCATTCTCTTGTCTCGGAAATGCAAATGTAATAGCAGGCTTCCTAAATAAACAGCATCATCACTATAACAACCATCAGGATTTTTATTACTTCTGGCCATTTCTATAGCAAATCAAGAGCATAAGTCTTCAAAGTGGCACAGGTAATTTTAATTTTTCCTTCAAAGAAGTTAGGTCTTTGGGGGTTAGTTTTTAACTTCATCTTGAAAGGCTACCAGGAATTTCAAAAGAGGAAGGGAAGATGGATGACAAGATTATTTTAGGAATGTCTAAAACAAATTCTTTTAGATTTTCTTCATACCATTTTTCTGTAAAGGCACTGGAAATGGAAGAAAGAATCTGGCATACATAAAAGGTTGGACCAGATGATCTTTTGAGGTTCCTTCCAACCTGGGCTGTTCTATGTTCTAAGTTGGAAATTTTTGTCATGAGAACAGGGCTAATGACTTAAACACTTCAAATAGAAAATTGCTGAGTGAAGTCTAGAGGGATATACACAGCTAATCACAACATAAAGGTCAGTAGTCAACTCTTAAAATGGAAGACATAGAAAAGAAAGGTGGAGGTTAATCTCTGACATAAGCACAAGTGTCTGACAGTTCACATGGAATGCTGGTTCTTGAATTTGAAACTGCCATCAGAATGCAAAAGTGACTATTAGTGAGCTATAGTAACAGTGTTATTAGAGTGACCTTCATATCACCTTTACACAAAAATCATCTGCTTCTGTGATGTTAATGGGTCTTCTCATGTGAGAGCTGTAATTGTTCCAGTCCTCCCTGGCAGGCTTCTTGCGGTTAACAACTTTGAGTGGCTGTGCAAAATCAGAAAGACAGAAATAAGCAATAATTGGTGGCAGTACCAGCAAAATGTCCTAAACGCAAGCAACCATGCTATGACCTATACAGTTCAGAGTATTAAAAAGAGTTTTTGCAATTGCAAGAAATAATCTGTAGGAAATGGAAAAATAAAAAATTTATTCTGGGTACAAATCACTCCAGCCACTTCACCTGCAATTAAACAGCACTACTCACCACCGCCTGGTATTTGTTGTGATTATCTGCACTTCTTAGCTCTGAAGATTTATCATGCTCTTCTCCAATTTCCTCACTTGACAGGAATTCACTCAGTTTCTGAACACTGAAAGGGAAAAAACAGAATCACACCTCGGCCTGGAATGGCAAAACTTTTGTTCGCTGCCATGTTTATTATGGAGCATCACTTTTAGTATTTCAACCGCTGTCTGCTGCATAGTTTGTTTTCATTTTGTTACAGGCATATGAAAACGTGCAATGAGAAGTTACTGCAAGGAAGTTGACAAAACCTGCTCTGTAGTCTATTAACAGCTATGATATTTTAATGGTTTGTATAGATGCTTCTCAAGTCTTGTCTTTTCTGATACCACCACAGGGATTACACGAAAGATTTTTTCAGGCATTTGGTGGGGTGCAGACCAGCTACAACAGTAGCTTGTTTTGAAGCCGCATGCTGAAGTAGAATTAATGTTATTTATATTACTGAAGTGTTGCACAGTCAGTTCTACCGAACAGTCTTATGAACACCAGCACTCTGATGAAATCTGTACACCGTGAGCTAAATTCAACCAGCTATGATGAAATACGAAGTGTATGAGTTAACATGGTAAAGGAACATACCTTAAACAGAACAGTGTTCAACAGATGAGATATAAAAGGAATCCTGACAACCAGTAAAAAGGAGACGGTATAAAATCTTCACAGGCTGCTTAAGATTTAATTAGCTAAGAGATAATGTGCCTTTATTATGACATTTAACAGATCATGACATCAATTTTATCTCTGTGCCTGACTTTATGAAATGTATGTCTAATCTACTCACAGGGACAGCAAATGAAATTTGTAAAGGAAGTGGATTGAATCATGAACTCAACATCAAAGGGGCTCAATCAGCTCAAAATAAGTTAACTACCAGTTTCCAAAATGATAAAGTGCCAGAAGGCCATAAGTTCCTAAAAATAAATTTATGGACAAGGACTGAAAAAATTGGTTTCAATATTTAGCCATAGGCTAATTGGGGAGAAACAGGCAAATGATGCCACTGTAGCATAGTGATACATGGCTATCTGCTAGTACGCAAATCTTAAAAAATAAAAATAAACCCCCCAGCATTTATTTTGCATTCCACTACCAGGGATTTCTTCTTCAGAAGGAGACTTAGTTTCCTCTAAGAACCTCATGAGATATCCCACTGGTGCTTGGACCAAGGCAGTACAGAATTGCCTAAGGCAGACTCCCTGTACTGTTAGCACTTGTCCTGCATGTAGAGATCAAAGCCACCTGGGGACTCCCTAGGAGAGAGCTGGTTCTACAGTTTTTCTGTCAACCTGCCCACTTGCTAATGGCAGCTGAGGACTAAGAGATATACAGTGGGGTGAATTTAGCTAGAGCAGGTACTGCAATCTAAGCAACTGAAAAGAAGGAGAATAACTATTTGGAATGGGACAAGAGGAGTAACAACTAGTTCAGGCTCAATGTTGGACCAAAATTCCTTAATGGGAAGGTCTACTATCTCAAAGGAAGAAAGCAGAAGCCCCATCACTAGAGATATTTATACCTATTTGCACAAAGCTCTAGAAAACAGGGCTAGGAATGATCTTACCTTTTTAGTTCAGTGAATCAGATGTTTAAAAGAACATTTAAAATGTCTTTAAATGGACCAAATGATGGTTTAGATGCTACTTACATGGAGTTGGTATGCAGCTGCACCTACATTCTCTATAGGAAAACTACACTGACATTTGAATAATTGCCCTGAAGGTATAAAGAGCAGATAGATAAGTCCCCTGTGATCTATACCCTGCTCCAGGGTCTAGAGCGGGAGGAAGAGAAGACAGAGAACATGTTCTTGGACCATGCATACCCAAACAAGACCATGTCTCTATTAAGTCATTCAATAGTTTGATTTTTGCTTTCTGCTCTCTGGTTATGTATCAAGGTGACTGTACTCTAAGTGCCAAGACTTGTCTCTGCCAGCCCTCTGCCCAATGCTCTGCTTTATTCTGGAATTGCTGCTCCTGTGGCAATTACTGAGGAAACACAGTATGGCTGTGAGAAAATCTTTTGTTAGAGACAGCAACTCATATTTCAGGATGCCACACCATTCTACACTCTTAAAGAATAAAAAAAGTACATTCTTCTGCAGAGCTCTCGCTGACATCACAATTTCACTAGTATTCCAATATCTCCATGGGGGAGCTTATTTTTAAGCCATGGAATAGACGTATTGATTAAAACATGGTTATTTGCACAGCTGACTGAAAAACCAGTTTCATATTAAACCCAGTAAGATACATAATGCCATTCTTGCTACTTGACCTTTGCTGATGGAAAATTGCACACTGTACCCTTTGTCCTTGAAGACCTCACATTTAAGAAATACATCAATTGGCTGCTCAGTTTTAATTTTCAATGGCACAAACACTCTACATATTAAAAAAACTTTTCAAAGAGATAACAGAATTTCCTACCTTCCTAAAGACTTTCAACAGTTCCCCCTCTCAGAAGTAAACACCCTAGCCCCATAACTTGGAAAGTTTGCAGGGACCCTAGGTGGAACAGAAGCTTTAAATCTGTTTTACATTGGAATCAATCACACAGTTGTTCTGATAGTGTCAATGACAATCCATGAGGATGCTTTGCAATTGGGCACATGTGCAATGATTAAAGATACTGACAAGTTTATTTGTGGAGATTATTGCCCTTAATAGCATCTGGCATCAGACACTATAGCCAATATTAACAGAGCAGGGGTTGTGAAGTGCATGAGATGCAGAGCCAGTAACACCCTCTTGGTATCATTTATGTGCTGGTTTCGCTGCTGGATCAGCTTCTGCTTCGCTTAGTTCCTTTCCATCACTACAGGAGAAGCTGTCTTGTATACTTGCTAAAAACAAATAGAACATCTCAGTCTAAAGAAAACTGAAGTACAACTTTATCAAGTTAGGTTACCTTTACCTGATCTTACTGATCAGCTACTTATTAGCAGGAAGGTATAAGAGCAGAACACAGTTATAGCAACCAAACATTAGCTGTGCTCAATTGGCACAAACACAGCTTTCTAATAACTGTCTGCTTTTTCACATTTACCAAACTATTTAAGCAAGCATGTGTCTGCATGGGTTGAAAATATCTGGCACGTGCTTCCGAAATATTGCACTTCTAGGGTACTCAGAAGACCCATCTAGAGTAGCACCAGCAGCACTATGGAGCAATGCACTCTAGAATACTACCTGGGTTACTGCAATACAGACAGCCAGGAAGACAAGGATCACATCAACTTTGTTACAGAGTTTGAACCGGGGGATTCCTGTCTGCACCACAAATGGCAAGGCAATAGCCTGCTAACAAGAAGATAACTACAGAATAACTCATGAAGAACTCCTGGCTAGCAATACTTGGTTGATGCTAATTGCTTTAGAATTGTTCCTGCAGCATTAACAGGCACACAATTAATTTACAAAGAAATCCCTAGACAGGCCAAAATAAATGCCCATTATCAGTGTGGGCCCCCAGATACTTTGCTGGCTGCAATCTTAGCATGACAATTTGCCATGACTCCAGGGACTACCACAGTGGCTGCAAAACATTTCATGCCAGCTGCTCACGCTCTCAGATTTCACATTTGTTAGGAGAGAGGACACAGCTGTGACTTTGCACTGTCAGGGAATTTTGAAACAGCGAGGGCAATCTCAGCCTCCTGCTGTAGTCTCCTTTCCATCTCCAAAGCGACACAAAGGCAATTAAGCAAGGGCTGGTGTCCAGTATCTGTCCCATAGTTTAGACGAGCTCTTAAGACAGCTATATTGGAGGTCACAAAGAGGTCCTAATAAAGTAAGAAGCGCAAACTCTTTCTTCCTCCCCTATCAGTCAGGTGGAGTTACACCAGGTATGAAAAGCTTTAAGTATTTTTTACACAAATCTGTTGGTGCTCAAAGTAAAACTCCCAGTGAAACTGCAGTTCTACTAGTTGTTATTTCAGTTTTTGAACACTCAGACTAACATGTTCATAAGAAAGTAAAAATTCATCAAGTCTGGAGCAGACATTTAGTCATTAAGTTACTCTCACACTTAACAGTGATTTTTATGGTTTTTTGTTTGTTTGGGTCTAACTCTCCACCAACAGGAACCTCTCAGGCAGAGGGGTGGAGGATGAGCGCAGCCCAAGAGATACACACTGAAACACATGTACTTCTGTGATTACCTTTTTCCCTTCTACATGCTTGATCGAGGGAAACATTTGGATGATTTACAAAACTAAATCTTCAGTAAGTTTTCACTTCCTTTCCAGTTACCACATATATGTTGCATGCAGTACCAATATAGCTCAACCCATTCTACACAATGAAGTACTAGCTGTGGACCACAAAATATTGGTTGCGACAACTGTATCAGCAAAGAACTTGGCCCATGTGCTATAACCAAGGGAACCCTGCAAGGTAAAAAGTTAGGAACCAATTTATAACGACAACAGATAAATAATCACCACACTATTTCTAAACTTACAATTGGAAAATGAGCAATAGCCACATTCTGAAAAGTCGGAGAGGTGGTAGCAAAGATATTAATTTTACGTTCTTACCTTACTAGTGCTTTGACAGTGGATCTAACCACACTGGAGAGCAGGAACAACGGAGACACAAGAATATGAAACAGGGAGATGGAGGCAAATGCCACGGATGGGGAGAAGTCAGCCTTTCTTGTCAGATGAGCATGGACCACAAATGTCTACAATGAGATGGACATCATCATCAGCGTTTTGTTATAAAGAAGAAAACGCACAAAGACTTCATATTTTATTTACAGAATCTTAATTTATACTCTCTTAACAGTTTGGAGGAGTGCTGCATACTCCGGGCTGCTTCTGGTCACAGACGACAACTGGGCATTTTCCATTCTTCCCCAGAGGAACTGCAAATGTGTAGCAGGTTTGCATCCTGTCCTCCTCCTTCCTCATTTCCACATCACTTATACTTGAAAATGCAGTTGTAATTAACACTACTTAGAAAAGTCCATACTTACTATAAGTACAGCTGCAATTGGTATTGCTGCATTCATAAAGACTGTGAAGGAAAACACGTAGGAACATTTAGAAACAATTTCCATTCAGACATGCTAAATGTTAAAATACTACTAGCACTGGTTTACAGTGGTATTTTCTATGTTTAAGATAGGAAAAATGCACAACTAGCTACACACATCAGTACATTGTTTTAAAATGCCTACAGTTCACTTCTCTTCACATCATCAGAACAGACAGAACCCAGCGGTGCACCCTAAAAAAAGATGACTGATCCACTGGTTTTGAGCTGCGATCAGCTCCCAGGCAGTTCAGGCGAGGGACGCTGCAGGTCTCCGTCTCATGACAGGCAGAAAGGCCGGGCTGGTACAAGGTCTGGCGGGCTACTTGAATACCTGACAGCGAGAGGAAGGGAGACCCAGCCGAGACTGCACAGGTTGTAGCTCTGGGACTGCCCCGCGGGCTGGCTGCGCACCTAGCTCTGCCCCAGCCCAGCGGCACGACCTCCTGGAGAGCCACAGGCACGTACGTCAAGTGGTGACCTCCTTCTGGGGCACCACTTCTGAGGCAAGGGCTTTGTGGTCCCTCAGGTTTCGGGATGCAGTTCAAAGGGTAAGGCAAGATTGGCAACCCTGCACTGTACCGTTGACTTGGGGTATTCTTAAGGAGGATTTACCCATAATTACTCCTGCTTTGTCAGGCTTCGCTACTTTGTGAATGTCCTCGGGAGCTCGATACAGGTTCTAACAATACCTAAATGTGGTAGAGCTTTGATTTCAGCTGGGCCTTGAGTTATTAAAATGCAAACAATGAACCAGTTTCCCCCCTGACCTCAAACAGTGTCTGTCTTGGTGCCCTGGATTCCCTCACTATAGCAACTCAACACTACAGCATTCAGAGTTTATTAAATGGATAGATGGGAAGAGGCAAGCAATACCATTTCTGTATAGGGATCTCTTTTAGATTGGGCAGGAATATGGGTTAAGAATGCAATAATAACCAGTTATCCACCTGGGAGCTTGAGTGAGAACCAGAGCTACTATCTTACCCCAACACATCCGTCCCCTCTATCGCAACCTGAGGATATTATTTAATCATCACCTTTTCATTTTGACCTTCGCTCAACTTTATTTCATGAAATAAGCAATACAGAGAAAGAATATAGAATCTACAGCTAAAATAGAATTAAAAGATCAGTACGCGTGTAACGGAGAAGAAAGAGGCTAGCCACTTCTTTTCTGTTTAAACTACGCCTGTTCTTTTTTCCTACCAGGTATAGCCCATGTTCAGACAGTAAAAGCACTCCCCAGTTACTTCATCTGAAGTGGAGTGTCACCCACAAATACTTCTGGTTGACTGTTTGGCCATCCTTTTCTGGGCATAAATCCCCTGAAGAATTTAACATACTGCCAGATGTTCACTCTTCCTACATTTAGAAGATCTGTAATGAATCCTGTAACATACTTGTAAACCGTGTACTCAAGCTTAAATAAAATAGCTGTGTTATTTCATGTAGCTCTAATTCCTTGACAGAGGGGAGTATTTGAAAATATAGGTATGTATATAATTATATACACAATATATATTTTGTGTATATAATTCCAAAATAAAAGCTTAGCCTTTGAAAGACTAATATGTATTAAAGCCTAGAAATTCACAGTTTACTCCTCACCCTAAGGGGGGAAAAAAAAAAAAAAAAA
>NW_009210568.1:0-228 GCF_000690835.1 Fulmarus glacialis
TAAGGAAGGGGCTGATCCCCCCCGGCGCTGGGGGACTGTCCTGACGGGGACCTCACCCTGCACCTCCTGCGAGCCCGACCCGGAAAGGTGAGGCCCCTTCCCGAAGGTGCCGTTGGCTGCGTTGGCCCCAGGTTGTGGAGCTCCACTGGGAAATGGGCAATAAAGAGAGATGAAGTTTCCAGGCACTTTTTGGCAGGGGCAGTGGGTTTTTGTTATTATTATTTTTTT
>NW_009210568.1:365-595 GCF_000690835.1 Fulmarus glacialis
TGGTGGGACCCACGGAAGGGCGGGATTGTCTTGAGGCTTTGAAGGGCTTTGCAGGGAGCCCTGTCCCCGCTGGAGGGGACGCTGGTTGTGCTCAGGACGAAGGCGTTGCAGCCCTTGCTGTCTGCGTGGGTCCGTCCCCGCCCCGGCCCCCGAGGTCTGGCCTTGTCCCAGGGGCTCGGTGCTGCTTTCTGTGTGGGGCCATGTCCGTGAGTCCTGCAGGGACCCGTCTG
>NW_009210568.1:649-923 GCF_000690835.1 Fulmarus glacialis
CCACCATTGCCTGCCCTGGCTCAGGCGGTGACTCAGCCCTGGGGGTGGCTCGGTGCCCTTCGGGGCTCTGCTGGCTCTGATTTGGAGCTCAGCGGGGCTTTGGCACTCTTGGGTGCCATTTCCCCGTGCCACCTGCGCTCCCTCCCCCTCCCACACAGGCACGGAGCGGTTCTGAGAAACAGCTTTTAATTGAAAAAGAACAAGAGCAAAGGTCCCAGCAAAGCTACTCTAACCCCCCTCCCCCCAAAATACACCACCCCACACTCCCCCCACC
>NW_009210569.1:0-8173 GCF_000690835.1 Fulmarus glacialis
GTCCCTCCGCGGGGAGCGCGCTCCGCGCCCGAGGTGTGAGGACGCCATCGCTGCGGGAGGGATGAGGCAAAACGCTTCCGAGCCTCTCCTACAGAAACAGTCGGGTGCAGTGACAGTGTATTTGCTTTGTGATTCCTGTACTTGGGAAACGAGAAAAGCAAACGTTAACAGGAGTAATTTAAGTCCTGAGAGGGACTTCCATGTGGCAAAGGTCATGGGACGGCCTGAGTTCCACCCAAATGGATACCTATGGTGGCGGGCTTAAAATCGTCAAGTACAATTGCAGCTATCTTCAAGAAAAAGAGCATTTCCAAGCCCCGCAGTGGCAGCTGCAGTTCCACACCGAGTGTGAGCCGGGTCAACCACGACTGCAGAGCTGCTGTCTCAGGAACAAGCTCCCCAAGCCGTCCAAGGCACTGAGAGGGAGCAAGCTCCTCCGCCCTAGTAACAGGCAGCCATATGCTACTGCCTGTAACCCCCGGTGCCCCATACACCAGTGTTGTGCAAAAAGCCGTGCCCCAGCAGTAGGGACAGGGCATAAGAAGATGGAAAGGAGAGCTGGAGGCTGATCCTGAACTACTTCTGCTTCTCTCTTGCTGGCCAGCAGACCTCCATTGGTTTTGGATGGGCTCTGTATGTCGTCCTCCTTCATAGGACATCAGTGCCTGAGCCACGTAGCCCTGGGAGCCATAGTCTACCACAGAAATAAATTGTGAATCACTATAATAAATGCCTTTGTCCTCATTCTTGGGCGAAATTCACATTTACCTACTTTGTTCAGAGTTTTTGGCCAGTCCTGTGGGAGCTTATGTTATCCTATGGCAAGTCCTGTTTGACATAGTACACCAGTCTCTGTAAATAAGGCATATTCATTAAAGCAAGGACAAAACACTTTTAGTCCTATAGGCAGAGTTCATAATTTGCAATGCATCTGTATTGAAGACAGTAGGAAGACGCTATTTGTGTTCATTCAGTGGCCCCACATAACTGTTCAGATGAGAAAGCAAAAAAAGAAACAAACAAAAAAAACCAAATCATAAAAAACTAGTGACTTTTAATTTCCTTCTCCTATATTACAGATTGAATGATGCTATTAGGACACAGTAGCCAGCTGACACATGAGCCAGGCATTGAATAAAAGGCAGGGAAAAAGAAAGAACAGTGTCTTAAGTCAGCTGGCAAAGATAAACACAGCCTTCACCTTCGTACTTTGTAGCACAAGATCTTATACTTGGACATACTTAAATTCCGCTATGCCAAAAAGTAACAGTGCTTAAACTTGACTGTGGGCAACCTTCACCTTTTTCTATTTGCACAGGCAGACAATACTTACACCTTTTAGAAAGTCTTGTCTTACATCCAGAAAGAGAAAATATTAGGGTAAGTTTGAGTCCCTATTTTGCAAGTTAACAGTGTTGCCAGGATCAGGCAGTGCTTTCAGCTCTCCTTTGACCCTCTGTTAATAAGCTTGAATACGGGTGCCAGGAAGATCTGTTCCATAACCTTCCCGGAGCCTGAGATTAGGCTGACTGCTCTGTAGTTCCCCGGATCCTTCTTCTTGCCCTTGAAAATGGGTGTGACATTTGCTTTTTAATGGTCATCAGGAACCAATATGTATGCAATATATGTAACATATATAGAAATATATATATACAAAGGAGTTACCTAATAGGAATTAGGAAGAGAAGATGGAGGAGAGAAACAGCTTAACATTTCAATGAAGGAATTTTAAAACACCTCACTTGTGTCCCTGAATCCAAATCTGGTTCAGAATTGAACACTGATGAGCATGAGACTGCCATTTGGGACAGACCTGGGTGACAAAGCAAGATATTTTACATAGGGACCTTTTCCCCCCCTTCTTTTGATGCAGTTCTGGAAAGGTGATGAAAAGGTATAAATCTCGACTTCAAAGATTGGGAAAAATGTTCCTTCCCTTAAATGGGGGAAGACGGGTTTTGTGACAAGATTTACCCTTTGTTCTGCTTTGTGGTCAGAAATGTGGTCAGAAACTGGCTGGACTGTGAAGAAGTGCTGGGAGTTGCTGCTTCTGCTGGCCCTTCAGCAGTAGCTGTGATGCTGGAGTTCACCTGCCTTTCTGTATAATGGTAGGATGTCAGAAGTGCTTTGGGAGGAAGCAGCTTGTCTGTGAAAATGTCTGGAGCTGAAAGGTGCTGCTAAAGAGCATGGAAATGCTGTGTGTGTGGATTCCACCTTCCCACTTCTCCCATGAGCTGAAAAGCTGAGAACCAGCTGAATCCCAGTGGCCTTTCAGTTAGAAGGGTTGTGGGTACAAAAGAAGGGAAATACTCTCTATCCTCTTGAGCAAGCCCTTTTCCTCCAGGGGAATAAGGGACATAATTCTTTTTGGGAAGAGGAAGCTTGTGTCTGGGGGATGATGAGTTCAGTGAGATTCAGTTGGAGCAAACTTCTCCCGTCCCTGTCTGCTGCTCAAGCAGGCCATCATCAGGACTGTGGTGGCTATGATGGGCCTCCTTCTTCACAAAGAAGAGTTTCAAGAGCATCTATATAGCCATATGTCCCAGCTGACAGAGCAGGGTACGAGTCTTCTGAGGTTACATAGGTTAAAATTGCCTCTCCTCTTTTACATTGTCTCCTTGATTGGGGAAAGATGTCACCACCTTCTGCTGTACTATGCTGCCTCTTCTCTCTGATGCCCTCTGTCCCAGACCTCAGCCTGCGCATGAGACTGAACCCAGGGAAGGCTTTCAAGCTTTCTCAAGTGTTGCTCTGTTCGGTAAGCCGTGACAGTTCTGACCTGGGATTTCACGGTCATTCATGCATCTTCCTGTGTCATTTCAGCCCTTCACTTATTGCAGGAAGACAAGCATCCTACTGTGCAGCAGGCAGCAGCTCAAGTCCTGAGGGACAACGGGGCAAAACCTTCAGAGCAAGGATGAAGTCATCAAAGAGCACCTCCCACAGGCAAGTGAGGAATAGGAAGACCACACAGGCAAGGAAATAGAATCCAGGCCACAAAGAGTTGGCTGGCTGTGTTACCGTGGAGCCAGTGCAATCAGCTGAGAATAAAGCATTGCGCATCAAACAGAACCCAGGGGTGCTTCTTTGGGACCCAGGGCCTCTTGGCAAGACCTTGTCTGGAGGTGCAGCCTTGGGCCACTTCTGGGAGTTTCAACTCCGGTTTTTATGTTGCCTAACGCTCAGTGGGGGCTTGCCCAAGAAAAGCCTGGGGAAGACCTGAGGAGGGAAGGGGAATCCCTGTTCCTTCTATTGCAAAATACCCAAGAGGTGTTTGAATACTCCAGTAAGCATCGGAAGTCCTATTCTGCTCTTTTTAAAACCTGCTCCTCTGCGAAGCCTGAGGTGGGGTGAGGGTGATGGGCTGTTCCTGATGGAGAAACAAACAACTCTGGCTATATTGAAGGAAGGATGGACCAGGAAGACCTTCTTCTCCTGAGCCATACAGAAAGCCCTGTGAGAGTCCGAGGAGGCAGATGTAGGACCTGGGAAGGGCTCTGAAAGGTACGGGACCTGGGAGCAAGGCAGAAGCAGAGGATATAACTCTAGAAGTCCTGTATTCCACCAACAAAATGCCCATCACAAGAAAGAAGGTAAGACAGCGGAGTATTGCTAGGGCTAGTTTTGAACTGGCAAGTCCCGCTGTATTCAATAAATATTGATAAAAGGGCAGGGGCAGTTTGGGCCATTTGAGCGGTTGCCTATTTAAGTAACTAGAGAAATTAAATTAAACCTTTTGCAAACACCCTCTAGGACTGGAGAAGCCTTCACTTTTTTGGGGCATTCCTTTCCAGAATTCTCAGCCTTGCACCCTGAGGGAAAGAAACCCAGAAAACACAGACTGTGCCAAAAAGAGGCAATGCAGAGAATGCGTTTTCCTTTCCAGTGACGTTCTAAGATGGCTGCGGAAGGTGCTGCTGAAAGAAAAGTCTTATAGCAAAGTTCACTCCAGAGAGCTGGTTCCTATTCTGACCCCATCCCTGATGCTGAGTTTCCACTCACTTGAAAACTGGAAGAGAAGTTCTCATGTTTCTTTAAACTTCTTTTTTTTCTCTTTGTTTTTTTTTTTTAACTTTGGAAATCTGATAAGAGAGGGTAAAGCTACGGCAAGATTGGAAATTTCCATGGAAAGTGCCAGAACTATTTTTTATATATTACTATTACATGGTACTTGTTTTGGCTCCATGTTCTGATCAAGTTTAAAATAGCAAATTCACCTTTTTACAGATATGTGCACATGCAGGACAATTGTCACAGAATAAAACTACATATGGAAAGGACCAGAAAACACCTAGTATAAAGAGTTTAATGACAAAGGACTATCTAACTAAACATGAGACAGCATTTCTCATCAATTGCAAAGCAGAAACTGACTTGATCAGTCCTTGAGGAAAACTGCAGCTATTCATAGACGCCTCCTCACCTCCTAGAAATCATCAAACAGCAAGTTAGGGCTTCATGTCTTTTCCTCAACTGGGAATTTGAGATCAATCTCTAGCAATGCTGCATAATAGCTCAAATTTAAAGATGCCCTGGTCAGTGGCAGCAGGACTTATGTTTGTTTTGTGTTGGAGCAAAAGAGCAGCAAAATGATCACGCCCTATTCGTGCACATTTGCTTTTTAAAGCCATCTCTTTCATGATCATTATTATCAAGCCAATCTCTTCCTTACCACAGAGAGCACCATATACAGCTAAATTACCCACACTGTTTCCTTTCACAGTTTACATTTACATCACGGTATACATTTTCTTGTTATGTTTTAAAAGAATTTTTAAATTCTTTTAAAACTATTTTTGAAGACTTACTTTTTAAAGATGTAAAGAAATGCCTTCTGTTGGTAAGATGGCAGAGGATTTGCCATGACCCAGCAAAGAGGTCAGAAGTAGTACTCCCATACACACACATGCATGCAGAATAGAGAGCCACTCACCCCCCTGCAAAAAAAAGGTAGAAATGGAGTTTAATAGAAGACAGGACAGATGATGCTCAGCAGGCGCAGGGCATGGGCAGACAAACGCACTGACCAATCCTGTTTACATGTGACTGGCCCCTTTTATCCCCTTATCCCTCTGTTTTCCCATGTTTGTTCCTCTCCAAACCACCTTTGTCTCTGCTTTTCCCCCACCTTTGGCTCGTCCCCTGAATATCCCATAGTAGATCTTGTGCAATCTGAAAATCCCCTTCCCTTGCATCCCACAGTGTGTCCCACTCCCACAGGCAGTGATCCCTCCAGTCTGTAAGGTGCTGAGGCTCCCCTGGGACAGCCCGGGAGGGGCTGTGTCACTGAAGGGGTTATTGGGGCTTCCCCACCTGCCCTTGTACCTCTGTGCTCCTTCATGTGTGTGGAGATGGATCTTTGATGGGCTGATAGCTCCTGTGATGGGCTGATAGCTCCTGTGATGGGTTTGGGAGCAGCCAGGCAGGGTATTTCTCAGGCTCCTCCACCTGCCACTGTTCCTCTGCCTTCCTCTGTGTGTGCGAAGAGCCTTTTATCGCATAACCTAACAGTGTAGAAGGTTTTAAAGGAAAAAAAAAGACCTGGGGGCCCAGGAGCCAACAGAAGGATGCAAAGCAAGGACTGATGTGGTCCAAGCCACCAGCCAGGGAAATATCACTACAGCAATGAAAATATCACTACAGCAATGAAATCAGCAGCATCTGAGTTAGCTGTGATTTGTGTTAGTTCACACCAGGGAGTGGCTGAGTGTTCAAAGGAGACTGAGGTTCTGTCTGGATGAAGCTGGAGGAAGGAAAGCAGTATCCGGTGGATTTGCTTCACTGGAAGTTACTATCTCTTCAGCTAATACCTGCTGTTCTGTAACCACACCAAAGCACTCATTTATGTTTCCTTTAGTGGGAGAAGATGGGATGAACTTCCTTTCTGCTTTGGATAATGGCTAGAGAGAAAGACATGTTGAATGAGGGGCTGAGGAACAAAAGTGACCCACTTTCTGAATCTGATAGGAATATCACTACACAAAGATACCTGCAGGTTTTTTTCTTAAAGGTGTCATAACACTTTGTGTGGTACTGCAATCAAAAACATGCTTACATCTTTTTATTGTTCTGAGAGCTTAACATCTCTGTGACTATGTATGGGGAAGACTAAGAGAAGGGTCGGTAGGGTCCTTCCTTCCATCACTAGCTTTGGTCCTCTTGGTGCCACCTTGAGAGTGCTCAGGCTTAATTCACATGAAGAACATCCATGCTTACACAAAAAAACAGATTCTTCAGATCTACTACACCAGTGCAGAGCAACTGTGGGGACAGGCTGTATACTCATTGCAGACTCTTTCCATCTGAAGTTACTGAGGAATCAGTAGGAGGGTCCTTACCATGCATGTCGTTCAGGTATTTTCAGTATTGTAAACACTCAAGCTATGAACTGGCAACCGGTCTGAGCTGGGACAGCCCTTGCATACATAATCCCACAGATGTCGTCTGAATCCATTTCAAGAACAAATCACTAAATGTGAGTAGAAGAGAACACATATATATTTTAACAGACACAGCACACATCCCATACACAGTTTTGCAGCTGTCACTTGTCACGATGCTGGAGGCCTCTGCCACCTGGAGCTTCCTAGCAGCAAGGAGCTGCTTTTCCCTAAGCTTAAGTCCAAAGTCCCTCATTAAAGGGGGAATCGGTTTGCGCAATGGGTACATCAGACCCATTAGTTCTGGCTCCTTCCAGCAGGGGCCAGGCGTATCCACAGCTGCCAGCTGATACAGCGTGTCTGATCTAAAAAGGCTCAGTTTTACCTCCGCCTTCCTTCTTCTTCGGGACTGCTGTGAGAGGGGAAAAAAAGACATGTTTAACAGAATAGAAAAATACGTCCCATGTACAAGAGTGCCAAAAGGGCCCCCACTTCTAGTTAACGCACCAAACCATGTTTCTTGATCTGCACTGAACAGGAGTTCAGTGTGGGTTTGAATAGATACAGCTTAGTATGCTGCATTAGGATGAATAAACAGGATATGTGGATAAGAGATGCTTGAATGAAAATTATTGCAGGGACAAACTGAGTTTTAAGCTTTCACAAGGTCTCCAATTCACTTTGATCCTTGTGAACTGAATGGAAGCCTTATTAAAGGCTTTTAAAGCCAGAATTTTACTGGATAGTGCATAAAACATGCTCTAGTCCCTAATTTTGTCATCGGAAAGGAGGAGCCACATATAAAATACATTAAATTGAAAAGACACGTAATTTACCAAACCTTTATACCAACGCCATGTATACTAAAATTTCTCTAAAAAGCATTAAAACGTTTCACCATATCCAAGTTTGAGTAGGAGGTGAAACATAAGAATTTATGGTTATTAGGAAGCCAGTGCTGATGATCTAGGATTTGGGGAGTGAATGGATTCAGGCTGGGAACACAATGGGGAAGTCATTTAAAACTGGGCTCCTGCAAGTGAGATTGGAGCAAGCGACTCACGGACTGCCCGGAAGACACAGCAGGCCCCACTCCCAGGCACTCCAGAGACTAAAACCCTCCAGCTGCCCCAAAACAGAACTAAAATATAAAGCAAGTGATGCGAGAAGAACATAAATAATGTGAAAACACCACCACACCAGCTCTCCACGTGTCAGGGGATCGGTGCTGTCACCCTGCTCCCTGAGGGACTCTGGCTTCGGAAGTCAGCTTGGTGCCTTGGCTGCTGAGCAAGATGCGCTTCAAGGGGAAGCTGAAACATCCTACGCAATGGTGGCATGTGTTTTTTGTGCCACTAATTAAACAGAAAAGCACTTACAGCGGCTTCCTGGACAAACAGATGACTGAAACCTCAGTTACCGCTGCCTGTATCTTTACTGCAAACAGGGGCGTATGTTCACAACCTCTTAGGTTGCCTATTACTAGGTAGAGTGAAACACCGATCTTTTTACCTCAGGGCGGCTGCCTATCACCAGGTGAAGTGAAATACTGATCATTTTACCTCAAGGCAGCTAGTCAAGTCAAGCTGATGTTCCCTGCGTGGACTTTATGTGAAACACCCACTTCCCGCTGTGGAACGAGCCCGCCTCCTCGAGCCCCAGAGGAGCCCTCTCAGATCCGCCCGAAGGCTCCTGCTGCGCGGAGGACAGAGCCTCACCGCTCTGCCCCGCTCCCTCAGAACGCCCCCGCTGTGCCACAGGTGACACGAACACGAGCGCGGCTCCGGGGGCGG
>NW_009210570.1:0-5807 GCF_000690835.1 Fulmarus glacialis
GCAGGTCTGGACGTGGCAAAGCTCACCTGCCGAGCCCTGCCTTCAGACCCAGCCTACTGTAGGCTTTGCTGTTGCTGAGACATTAAGCTGTTCTGCACAGTAAACAGCCCCTAAGTGAAATGTATTTGTGATTTTGGATTGTAAGCATCTGTCTGAATTACAGAGCTGCTTTATTTAATTTATTACTGGGGTATTCACTCCATTATCGCTAAACGTGGTTTATTTACCAAGTCTTATTATCAAGTCCATGAAATGTCCTGCAAGATATCTGTGCCTGTTCATCCCACATTTTCTGAGTCACAAAAGCAGTACTAGTCATTGCAAGTGAAGAGGAATACAATGTCCTCAGTGCATTAAAGCACGTATAAAAAAAGAAAAAGTCCCCGGATTATGATTTTCAAGGACTGTCCAAACTCTTATTTATAACACACCTTTTGAGGAAAAGAAAAAAAATCTACGGGTTGATATATAGCTCTCATTGTTTCTGTTATTTATCAAACCTGTATTTAAAAGAGAAAAGTGTAAACTATTAGCTTCTCTAGGGAACGGGAGTCTTTCAAAAAGCTGCCTGATGTAACAGGCACACTGAATGAATTTTTCCTCATTCAGACTTGGGAATTTCAGCTGTTGAATTTTCTCCCGCTGGACAAGGCTCAAGCACTGAAACTTCCCGTCTACTCCAGCTGCTTTCAACTCTGAATGGCGAAGCACAGACATTTTCTTTTTCAAGCCAGAAATCAAATTATTGCACCAGAAGACCTTGTTTTAGGTTTTGCCATAATTTGTGTGCTCCCTCCTCTCTGCGGCGCGGTCCCCTTGCCTGGGAGGACAGAGGATGCTCTTGGAGGCACGGCCGGTTTCTCTGTGGGTTGCTCTGTGGATCTCTATTGCATGTTCTGCAGCAGAAATGGCTCAAAAGTGGGAGCAGCTTCAAGCAGCAGCTTTTTCTCGAGCTGCTCTCGCGACCTTTCCCCGCCGGCGTGGGAGGCCCATGCTCGGCACCAGCAACGGAGCTCGGAGAAGGACGGATGCAGACGCAGACAAGAAGCTGAAAAACGCACCTTTGGAGCGTGATGGGAACTTTTGCATTAGGAAAATGTTCAATGTAATGGCCTTGTATTCTCAGTATTTCTCTTTTGCCCTCTTATGATGTCTTTACATACCTCATAAATATGAAATATAATAATCTGCAGGGACCTGTAGGATCAATTTTGTTCAGCTTTGCAAGCTCAATACTCCAGTAATGAAAGCATTTTCTTTACATCTTCATGGGAGCAGACAAGGACAAGCATTCTAATACGTATACCTACTAAGACTGCAGTAAGACAGCCTGGGGAGACAGACTCCATTACTATCATGATTTGGCTCATCATTAAGTACTGTCCAGTTATGAAGATGAATCATGTCTTTAGAAGCCATTTCTTTAAAATTATCTTAAATTAAGGTGCAAGAGTGAGCAGCCTTGACTCTGGATGCTTTTACATACCGTGCAATGAAACTGACTGCTGAATTACCGGACTTATCTTTGTCAGACAGGGAAAAGTCCCTGCAGGCAAGTACTGGGAAGGTACCATGAACCCTTGAAGTCCATTGACTCATCCCCGACAGCCGACTTGGCCTCCCTGAGCAAAGGCAACGCAGTCTGTGCTTTTGTCCGAAAGATCATGCTGTCCCGTGTTACCGGTCATCAGAGACTGCAGTGAGTGAGAAAGGTGAAGAGCAAGCGAAACACCGTCTAAAAACGAACCGTAGCGATGACCTGTGAAAATGTTCATAATCTGGTGTTTTAATGTCCCCAAGCAGGATGAAATCCCTAGGAGCTTACAGACCCAGACCCAGCTACTCTCCTAACAGACCGGTTAGCTGCACTGGCGAGATGCAAGTTTATATTTAAAAAATGCACGTGTCAACTCCCAGGTAGATTACAAAATCAGGGACAGGAATTGAGTCAGATTATGTATGCTGACAACATGAGTTGTGTGACCAGCATCTGGTGATAGTGTTGGAAAATTTTAACTGAGAAGTTCAGACCTTTCCTTATTTTACCTCTCAAACTATCAAATGTATGTATTTTATTTTTCTAATGTAAGTGCTTTGATTCTTTGGTATTTAGATTTGCTAGACTACTGACCAAACAAGGATCTGAGTTTTTATAGTAGAGCTCCGATTTCTTTGGCCCTCATCAACACTTAGTCTACATTAGATCTATTCAGAAAATGAATCTTCAACTCAATTGAAATTTCAGCAATTTGACATTTCTTTTTGATACAAAAAGCACCAAAAAATGAAAATGCTAAATAATTTCATGAAAATGAAAAGTGCCAAAAATTTTTGACTCAAGTAGTGTCAAAGTGAGAAAGCCAAAAATCTTCTATAGAAACAAAGGTTGACTCTGCGCAATTCAAATGGATGTGTGACAAACACTGAAGTCTGCTAGAAGCAGCTCAGAATGTTTGTAAGTGGATAATAACTGCAGCAAACCAGCATGTGATTGCTTAAGCGTTTGAACCTTTGACGGCGTAAGTCAGTTCTGCAAAGAGCACTGTGGTATGAGAATAGCACGCCTTCGGCACACGGGACATTTCACAGCGATCGGGTTTATGCATGTGCATCTAAATGCTGTTCTGCCAAATCCTTCTCATGCACGACGAAGAAACGAAAGGGAACACTGGCAAATGAGCACGTCGTAACCAGACAGCGAAGGAGCTCGAGGATGGAGCCCCGTGTGTTTCCACAGCCTCTGTAATGCTACTGCGGAGATGCCCATGGGGGCTCGCCCACCCTGGAGCCAGCTGCGTCCGCCGCCGCACGTGTGTGTGTATATATACACATATACATATATACACATGGTGGCATTCACCACCAAGCCATCAGCAGCAATTTCTGATAGCCTGCGTCTCCAGAAGACGCGTGCAGGGAAATGGTTGCCGTTTCTCCCTTGGTAGCAAGAGCCCTGCTTCGGATCTCATGCGTGCCGTGGCCCTCCACCTCTACAGCTGTAAGCGATGCATCCGTGATTTACCATCCTCCAGATAAAATCCTGACTGTGTTGATTGGTACCCTTCCACAACAGAAACTATGAAGAAAAAGGGGACACCGCCCGCTTGCCGGTTCGTGCCCTGGCCAGCCGCGTGCCTGGCTCAGCCCCGGGGCAGGCGGCAGGCGTGGGCCGGCTGTGGGCCAGGGCAAAAAGGGGCCTGGGGACGCTGAGGAAGGGCGGAGAAGCCTGGTGACGCCTCTGAAGACACATATGGCAAAAACACTTATGGCAAAAGGCATTCTGTGTTGCCAAATGAGTGCCGGGATGCTGAGCCTGTCAAAACCGAGAAGTTGCCTTTGGTCTCCAATCCGGGATGAAAACCTGCCTGCTCCCCGCTCGGCCCCCCTGCCCCCCCAGCCCGGGGCGCGGGGGCTCGCTGCAGGGAGGCAGCGCTGAAAGGTCTTTGCGTCTGAGTTTCTGAGCTTGGAGCCGGAGGCTGCTCTGCAAATGACTGTGTCTGCAAAGGAAGGGAAGGAGAAGAGAAGGGATTTCCACCCATGTTGCTGCTGTTTGCTCCTGCTCTCCCCCACCTCCTGGCTCCGTGCACGGAGGGCCGAGCTGTGGCAGGAGTCTCCCTGGACACCCAGCAGCACTCTGAAACTGCTGTTCTCATTTTCGGGTTGCACTTCACTTTTTACACTGTCCTCCGTGCCACGGGAGAGCGAGAAGGGGACAGTGCCAGGCACAAAGCTGGGAGCTCTCTGGAGGCAGAAATCCTTGGATGTTCTCTGACTGCTAAAATTCTGGCATGGAGAGAAATAAAGACGCTGCGAATTAGTAAAGATGCTTCACCCCACGTGCTGTTGTGCTGGGTCCCCAGAAAGGAGGAGGAGGAGGAGAGACGAGACAGGGAAGATCAGGGCACATCCACTCTCTCTGTATTTTGCTGCTCTGCTAGATCTGCACGTCAGGCTCTCCCATCGTCTACGTGCAATACCTCAGGATAAACTAGGAAAAGATACACTATTGGCTATTTCATATGCGGTGTGTCATCTGGCAGGCTGTGTATATCACAGGGAAAGCAGGGACCACTCAGCCTCTGAGCAAAGCTGCTTCAGTGTATAGCTCAGAGATACTTTGAGGATGGAAAGAAAAGGGAAAGGCTGTCCTTGCTTCTTTGATTCTGACAAGCTCTGAAAACTCTTGGGAAACAGAGACCTGATGGATGAAGGACTATGTGGAAAACCAATAAAGCAGATTTGCAAGGAGAAGTTGTGGGAGAGAAGCAGAACAGTGCCCAAAAGGAAATATTCACTAGGATTTCTCTCTAGGTGCAGAGAGAAAATGTTTGGGGATCTCTGATGTTTCAGCATCTGAATCAGCTTCTGTATATAAGACATATGGGTCTGAAAAAGAACAGCAGCTGGAGAGTCCCTGGAGCAAAGCTGACGTGTAATCAGCACAGGAAGAAGGACCCATTTATCAACTCTTTTATGTTGTTTGCAACCACGGGGCAGATTTTTAAAATGCAAGCATGTGTGTTTCCTCCTGCAACCACCGACTTTAGCACCTGAGCTGCCAGGAAGGAAGGCAGAGAGGAACGCGCAGCCTGCCCGGGGACACGGGCAGCGCTGGAGCTTTGCTTCCCGAGCCATGAGCCGGCACACGTGGTTCCCTTTGCGGTACATCTCCAAGCCCTTCTGGAGGGCAGAGGATCACAACACGACCAACTTCTTCTCTGCACTGTACGGCTTCCCTAACCAATCCTTCTTCCACAGCGATCTGGACCTGGAGGACCTGGGGGACTTTGGCAGCGGGACCAAGTATGAGGGCGAGTCCCAGAGCCGGACGGTGAAGGCGCTGCTGATAGTAGCCTACTCCGTGATCATCTGCATCTCGCTCTTCGGCAACACCCTGGTGTGCCACGTGGTGGTCAAGAACAAAAGGATGCACTCCGCCACCAGCCTCTTCATCGTCAACCTGGCCGTTGCCGATGTGATGATCACCATTTTGAACACCCCCTTCACGCTGGTGAGCATCCGGCTGGTCCGTGTTTTCTGGGGTCTGTGTGCCTGTCAGAGCTGTGCATGTGTCTAGCGAACGGGCCGGTAACAGGCTAGTCCGCAGAGTTTCTTTTTGGCTCTCCCCCCTCTCCTTCTGCCTCTTGGACGAGCTGCAGTCCTGCACTGTCCATGGTGGTGTTCTGCCTTCCAAAAGCAGATCCTGAATTATCAGTTTGAATCCACCTTTTCTTAAATTGCTCCTGTTTCTTTGGTGGGATTCGCATCCCTTGATCTGTTCAGGGAAAGGGTAGTGCCCTCTTGTGTGTTTGCACAACAGTCACACATTAGGCACAAGTAATTAAATAGCTGTAATCTCTTTTAGGAAACAGCTTTACATCAACTTCAAAGAAACAGCAAATTGCTACAGTTTCAGTGACAGAGTCATTACTGCTAGAGTTGTCTCTATGGGGAAATTATTAAATTAATCGAAAACAGATTAGCTAGTCTTGACTAATTTTCTGTGTGGACAGATGTTTTGTAGTAAACGTGCTTTATTTCAAATTAGCTTAATCTGCTTCCAGAGTGAGTTACATTAATATGGAATAAATACTGTGCAGTCAGGAATAACAAGGGAGCGAGACGACAACCGTTATTTGGAATAATCTCCTCTGCAGAAAAGCCACAATAAGTAACACCTCTCTGGGAACTCGTAAGAAATGCCGTGCACCCTCGGGGGCTGTGAACTCCCCCTGCCCCCCGCCCTCCCCGAGCGCGGCTGGGTTTCGTGCCCGGTGGAGACGCTCCCGTGCCCGCCGAGGTCAGGT
>NW_009210571.1:0-260 GCF_000690835.1 Fulmarus glacialis
CGCCTCTGCACCCGGGCGTTTTGCTCGCGGAGGGAAGATGCCTGTACTTCACGCCTATAAAGGAATGAGTTTAATTAAAAATATTGACCCCGGTGTTACCTCTTTTTAAAAAGCAGGAGCAAGGGGGCTGCAAAACCCCCTGAAAACGGATTGGCAGCCTGCTGCAAGGATGAGCTGCAAGCTCCTTTTGACAGAGGGATGCTGGTGCACCTCCGCTTCTGAAGATCAGTATTTGGTGCAGCCTCCTAACGGCGGGGGGG
>NW_009210571.1:373-13064 GCF_000690835.1 Fulmarus glacialis
TCCAAATCCGTGAGGTCTCCGAGTTACCTAATTCAGGCTCCTGTACTCCCCTTCTGGGCAATGGGGTTGCTGCTCTTTAATGTAGCACCCCACCACCACCACCCCGGAGAATGCATCCCCACATTCCCCCTTGCTGGGTCCATGCCTGCAGCAACACCGATCCCTTGATTTTGGTCAAACCAGAGCTAGGATGAACTTTTGGGAGCACCCACCTGCATGAGCGGGGCACCAAAGCACACACCAGGGCTCAGCAAGCGGCTGCAGGCTGAGCGACGCAGTCACAACCCTCTGCTGCCAGTGGGAATTTTTGGTTTAAAACAAAAAAATTCCCGTTGCTCTCCAAACTGCCCCTCCACCCCCAGAAAAAAACCCAAGCCCATCCAAACACCCCATTTGCTCCTGTTTGCCAGACCAGCCAGTGGACGTGCCTGCCTGCTGGCATTTTCTCCCAAGCTTTTTTGGGGTCCGCTGATGCCGGTGGGCAGGGATCAGGCACCGAGCGAAGCCCCGGCTCTGTGTTTGCCTGTCCCACACTGAGTGCCCCCGGCCTCCCACGCCTGCCCCGCTCCCCTGGTACTTCTTGCCTGCCTGCACAGCGCAGCAGGGCTGGTGGGCAGACCCCCCCCGCCCTGGGCAGGCCCACCCCAGCCCCTCCGCTGCCATTTCTGAGCCTCTGCAATTACTATTAGCTGTAGAGCTTTATGTGCTCCCCATCCCTGCAGGGTTTGTGTGCCGTGTGGCTGCAAATGGCGTGGTTTTAGGTAGTTCTCGTGGAGGGAAGCATGCGGGCGCAGGGCTGCTGCGGCCGGGTAGGCTTATAGCCCCCTTGGGATCAGGGCTGCTTTGGTGGCATAAAGTATGGCCAGACTGATGTGCAATCTTCCCTCAAAAATCCTTAGGTCAAAATGTGTTTAATTCCATGGATGTTTCAAATTTTCATGGAAATATTTTCTTATTATTCAACCTTTACTTATTGGTGTAGTCTCTGATGAAGAGGTACCAGAGACGTATGCTGGGTTGGGCCTTTTCCCCTGATGGAATAGGTACCCTTCACATTAGTGCATTAGCATTTTTTTCTCTTGGAAAATTCTTAAAACTTTAACCTTGTAACTTATTGCCATGTAATCATAAAGCTGTGTTTTTCCTGCTAGAAATTTCTCACAGGAACTTGTCTCCCTGACATGATCCACTTACTGTTTTTTCCTTGTCAAGTGCAGGCTTCTCAATAAAAATAAAAGCAAAGAGCTAATTCTGAAATCCTTAGTCAGACAAAGCTTGCACTGAAATCAAGGCGAGTCTTGTCTCGGTGTAAAGATTGCAGGTTCAGGATCAAAATCATTATAATAAAACCTTGTCACAGGAGCAACATCTCCCACTTTGAAAATAAACATCTTTGCTCCAGTTAGGTATTTATGTAGCAACAGGAGACTATTGATTTAGGAAAGCTTTCTGGTGCACAGATACTCTAAACCTTTAGTGCTACTAAGAAGCAGCAAAGCTCAGGAGGAGCAGGTTACAAAAGGAGCATAATGCAAACCTCTGCTCTCTTTTGCTCCTGGCAGTACTTGGGTAAAGCCTCTGGCTCACCTTCACCTGAAACACCTCTTTGCCAGCTCTTCTCCCTGTCCCTTGGCCAGATGTTCCCAGCCAGGCTGCAGAGCTGACAGAAGTAAACATCTGCCCGTGGTGGGGACACAGGGCTTCATAGCCTGGCGAAGGCACTGAAGAACAAGGTCTGCATCCCTGCTTAAATATGATAACCCTGTAGCTTCTCCCTCCATACCTAAGGGATTCTTAGAAGGGGGACAACAGAAGTTTTGGTAACTGTACCAAAATAAGAACCAATCTACTAATTCATCAGCAGCACAGATCAATATAGGGGGGGAGAGAGAGAGAGAGAAAGCATACACAACCAGCCTGAATCAGAGGAAGATTTGTCATCTTATTTATATACATTTCCAGAATTTCGGTAGTAATGTAATCATACTTACAGTAGGATACTTGCAGAGTTATTTTTGAACAAAAGCTTCCAAGTGGTTAAATTACATAAAACAGAAAACTGAAAGCTTTAAACAGTGCTAGAAAGTGTTTCCAAAGAGTGTGACTCCAATCCCAATAAATAGCAAAGCTGCAAATAACGTAAGGAGTTGATTACTTTTGAGTCTTGCAACTTACGGTACGTAAAGAAGTACTAATTGCCTGACAGGGTACATTTCTAGGAATTAGGTTGGTGACTTCAGTGGGAAAAGAGCTGGGCTGAAATGTGTTAGGATTGTTTTTATGGGAGATGAAAAAGTCTTTCCCACTGCTTCTGCCATAGAGGTGTCCTTACGAGATGTGTAAAGAATTAAGTATTTTAATAAGTAATGGTCACCAGGAACCAGCCTGTTCGGCCCCTCACCAGAAGACGTTTCTACTCTAACAAGATACAGATAAACTTGAGACCGTGAGCAAATTTTTATCCCAGGGGAATGCAAGTATGGTATTTCCTCACTGATGCAAACAAATTTTAACGTAAAAGAAGCTGAAACAACATATCACTCAGAGAAAATCTAAGTTCCTCAGCCTTTAGTCTGTTTAACATAAATAATTGTCATAACTGTGGTGAATAGGGCAGTTGATCAGAAGTCCCAGTATGGAGGCTTGGAAGTCATGGTATGAAATCTATTCATCTTACATCCCACATCCCGAAAAATGGCAATATCCGTGCCTGATGTTCTGAGAAGTGCCAATACGGCATAACTCTGTTCAGTGGCCCATTTACGTAGAGACTAGCTCTCTACTGGAAGTGTCAAATACTGTTCTGGCATGGTTGGAAGATACAAAAATAAGTTGCATGCACTGGATCTGTACATCAGTTTTTCACACCCTTTGAGGGCAGGCAGATGCGGTAGTTCAGCCATCAGGCAACCCTCAGGACATGTTCAGAGCTGCCTTCTGATTACCCAGACTCTTCAAGCTCCTCTCCAAAAAAGCAGCAGGTGAACTCTGATTTATTTGCTGTACGTGAGAAGAGGGTAAGTGCCGTATTACCCCAGTTAGAAGCCGGTAAACCCCATTTACCCATTATACTGTCTCGGGGGCAAGACTTTGTAGATTCAGTTTTTAGTTATCCCGAGCTGTGGGTACCATTGCCTTACTGTCCTGCCAGCCGCCAGCCCTTTGTCCCTGCAATAGAGGGACAATATTGCCTTGCTCTGCCATGCCTATTTAAGTCCTAGACACTTGTGACCACAAACGAAGCATATACATAACGGAGCGCTGAGCTTAGCTGAGAGGTCAAGGCGTAACGCAAACAATTTCCCCGTCTAGCATCCACATGTGGCCACGTGCTTGGAGTAAGAGCAGTGCTGAGAGGAGCAGACTGCAGCTCAGACCTTCAGAGGCTTACTAGTTCCTACTGCCTCCCTGCCCGGAGAGCCTGCGGAGGAGGCAGCCCCCTGCTTCCCTCCCTCAACCCCAGAAAGGACCTTTTTTGGACCCTGTTGCAGCAGATGTGGGTCCAGCAACCCTCTGTGGGGCAGGACCTAGGAAACCCGGAGAGAGGTACCAATCCACATGCGACCACATAGCTGCAGGGTGGCCCAGGGGACATCCCCCGTCATGTCCTTTGCCCTCCATCGCGGAACGATGGAGCTGGGGCCATTGACCATAGCAAAGGGTCTACAAAAATTTAATGTATTATTTCTGTAGGATGGCAGAGGTGAATTGGCTGAATCTAAAGCATTGATACTCATCCTTTCCAATGGGACTGCCCATTCATTTAGCAGTGGAAAAGGACCGTGACTCCCACCACCTGCTTGTAACCTTTCAACCTTGAAACCTAGACATAGACTGCTTCTCCGGCTTTCCCATGCTGTACAATGCTTGTTGTAAGAAAGAGCCCTTGGAGGGCTACCCGCCCTCCAAAATGCAAATCCCTCACTTAAAATGAGAGCAGCGGGCAGCCTGCAGACCAGTTTGAGAGCTCCCGCTATCATAAAAAGGAGTACAATGTTTGCATCTAAATTGAGCTCTCTGAACAAACATTTTGGAATCGTTCATAAACAACAGGTTCCAGTAAAGATGTGACTAATGCCATTAGTCATCAGAATCGGACCTTCTGCATCGCCATAGACATCGGTGGCAAAGTTCCCATTGACTTCAGCATAACAGATTTACTGCCCTTACCTAACATGTCAAAAACGTCAAGGTCCATCAGAAGACCACAATATGTGAACTGTTATCATATTAATAGCAGAAGAAAAGACCGTTTTGGAACACCAGGAAGCTGACATGAGAGTGGTAATAAAAGAGTGCATTAAATGATGATGCCTCTTTTGAAAGGAAATTCACAGGCATCTGGGGCCATTACCTTTCATATCCTGGCAATCAGGAAATTAACCTTTAACCCTTCTCTGTTGACCTCCTCTCCTTTCTCTTTTTCTGTCATTCATTCTTTTTTCCTAATGACTGGAGAAGATAGATATAGTCTATGATTTATGTTTCCGAAGGCTATAGTCTGCCTCCTTCTTATACCTTCCCAAGTGCTGCAATGTCTGTGTTCACTCAACTCTTTCCAGAGTCAAAGCTTCATTCAGATTTACTTCCACCTCATCCTTTCCAACACCTGAATTGTTTATACTTCATTTATTCCAAGTCCTGTGCTATTTAATAACGCCTAACCTAGGTATAAATCTTACTCCCATCTTCTGCTGTCACTTGGAGGTAGGCAAAACACTGGAGGTGTTGGATGCATTTGATGCCCTCTGCTTCAGGGAGAGGTTGGACCCTTTGGACTTGCATAGGGTGATGCTGCCCAGGTGGTACATGGAAATACACCAGGGCCACATTACAAAATCGAAGTCAGGAGTAAGAGTCGCCTTTAACATTAGTACCCGAGGGAGGGGGGTGCGGGAATGACGATTTCGCCTCCTGATCCCAGGGAGATCTGGCAGACACAGCATCAGATCAGTGGGTTTCAGGAAGAGGGTGGCAACATCACTTTTAAGCACAGAAAAGGTGACTATAAAGCCAACAAACAATGGTTATGACTCTCTTCAGGGCTATGATGATTGTGTACAAAATTTCTGAAATGCTGTGAGTTAGCAATGATAGCTTTATCAGAACAAGAGCTGGGAGAGCAAGACATGGCCTCTTGTCATGAAAAATGGAAATTCTGCCTGAGTAAGGTCTGAGCAGCCTTTGCCTGCAGAGAAACCGAAAGTCCTGAGTCATCACACTGAATCGCAAGCTGCCGGCTGCAAATCCAGGCACTGAATTCCCACCTATGTTCACTGCACGTATTGCAAATGAAACTTTGCTGACATAGCTGTATTTCACCATGTGCCAAAACGTGAATTTCTCCTATGGTTTTCTTTTCCTTGGAGGCTTTCCCTCCCTGCCTTGGGTCATGCCTATACTGTGCACCAAGACCTAAGTCTGGCATAACTAGTCCTCTGGCCATCACGCTCAGGGACACGTGGTGACTTGGTTCTTGCCTACACACCTGTTTTTTGGACTTTTTTCCCTGCAGAAACCAAAGGTGAGTGGGGGAATGTGGTTGAGCTCTAGGTCTCACCCTTTTGTGAGATGTGGCTGGGGCATGTACCTGGCAGCTCAAAAGCATTGCTGGGTCCTTCCCTTTAACCCTTGTTAAGGTCACACCTTACTGCTCAGCATCTCTGGAGTCACCCTGAAGCTTTGTGCTGTTTCAACCTTGAGCAATGGCTTTTCCTCCAAAACCATCTAAGTGGTGCTCATCCAGAGAACTGAAGACTGCGTGGGCACCACCTGCAGTTCCTGAGGGCTGGTCCAGCTTTGCAGGTAACACGTACGCTGGGAAGCGGTGATTTTTTCAGGTTATTGAATAGGGGTGTGCTCGGCATGATGGAGCGTAGGAGTCCGCTTCCCCATCAGAGCCGCCCCGTCAGTGCTTGTCCCCTCCTCTTGTGCAGACCCTGTCAGCTCGCAAGCACCGTTCAATTTATGTCCTCCGGGCTCTGTCAGAGGATTTGCTGCTGTTTGCAGAGACCTGCTCTGAAGCATTTGGGGAGCTGTTGTTTTACCCAGGGTATTTGCCAGCTGCTCGAGGCCAATGTTCCCTCCCCTGGCTATGGAAGCCCTGGCATGCCAGAGACGGTGGGCTTTGCTTTTTCACCGGTGCTCCCATCCCTACGTGGATTGCAGCAGTGGCACATATGCGTGGGACGAAAGCGTGCCCTTTGCCTGGCCTCCCGCTCCGTCTGCGACCGGGAGTGCTCGAGGGACAGCGTGTCAAGGAGCTGGTAATAGAAATAAATGAAGGCAACCCCCCTTCCTGTTGTCCACAGAGGCTATTTTTGGTGCAACTATTTTAAGGGATGTTCTCCTGGCATTCCACATCCTGACATTTCAGCACATTTGCCTCACCTACTGTCTGCGTTAATGGGTTTTCGGCTACAAATCATTCCTATCAAGCCACTGCAGCGATTCTTTACGCCCTATCTGTGTTGTACACACAGTGTCATCAGCACCTTTTATTTATAAAACAATAACTCCAGGAGTAAAAGGGGCATTTCCGCTCTCCCCCTGCCCCCAGCGCTTAAGAGCTACAGCATCATTTTAGTATTCACTGTACGATGCCTTAGTCGAGCAAAACACACTTTGTACAGAAGCTATTTAATAAATAAAATAAAAATGTGCTCCAAAGTGACCCACATGGCAGGGGTAATTTAGTATGCTGCTCTTCATGCTTTCTCCCTTACTTCTGCTGTTTACAGATATTTTTTTTCTCATCTGTTTGCACAGGGAATAGATGCTGACATTGTCCTTTTCATGAATAAATCTCTTTTTAGCATGTTGGCCAGCACAATAAAAAAATTATCAAACAAATTAGAGCCTGAACCTGCAACCTTTTCTCATGAAAGGAAAACCTGTTCCTGGGCCAGCTCCCTGGCTTGCAAGGGGCTTTTTCTGTAGGAAAAGAGCTCCACGTACGAGGTCTCAGGATTTTTGTGCTGCAAAACTTGACTGTCAGCCAAAGCTGGAGGCGGCTCAGCAAAGGGAATAAAGGTGGGTGTCAGAGACCAGTCTCAATTTCCTTTTCCTCTGCCACCTGGTGCTGGCATTCGTTGGAGGGGCCAAAGGTTGCTGTAATTTATACCATGACTTAAGGTCTTGGTGGTATGGTTTGCCTCCAAAGCCAGAATTATGTCTGTGGTAGCTCTTCCAGCGGGAGAATTAGGGGGCACAGACTGAAATCTCGAGGAGGACATTCAATGCGAAGAGGGGGAGATGCTTCTCACGCACCCCACAGGTGTGCTGAGGAACCTGTTATCTCAGGACATGGTGCCTCTGAAATTACATGGATTGCAAAGCAGATTGATGGGAAGAAGTCCCCGCAAAGGCTGTTAAATATGAAGGCAGCACCTCAACCTCAGGTACCCTCTGAGCTGTCGGTATCTGGAGGCTGAGTGTGTCTAACAGAGAAGTGCTACCCTACATTGCTCCTCTGCCATTAGCCATGTGGACCTTCCTCTGACCTGTTGTGTCTGTCCTCATGTTCAGAGCTAACATCAACGATTTCCAACTCCCAATTATGGTATTTTCACTTGGCTACATCCCAGTAAGCAAATGACGAGAAATGGTCAGGATGTGGCCCATATTGCCCTGACTGCCGTACGCTAAGCTTCCCTCTTCCCTCCTGCCTTCAGCGGGAGAGGAGTCGTACCCATCTTTGTGCAGGTGTTGAGGGACCACCACAACACAGATGCTTATGACCTGCATCCTCACCAGCTCGGCTGGAAGCAGATGGTCTGCCCTGGCCAGACCAACCAGCCCGGCTCAGAAATGCCGCACAGCTTCAGCCAGGGGATTTTATGTATAGCTCAGGAGGTTGTATGGGACAACATCTGAGAGGCAGCAGAGATCTGCAGCTGAGGTTGTCCCTAGCACATGCCTGTTGCTGGGCAGTGCAGGGGGTCCCCAAGCGGGCTCGCAGTAAGTGCAAAGCATCCTTCCTTGTGCAGGAGAAGTGCCTTCTCTGGGGTTTCAGCCCGGAGAGCATCCATGGGACATCCGCTGCCTTGCGCCCCAGCTCTGGCACACCTTTTGCCAGGTTCCTCCTCAGTGCGGTGAGGAACAGCTTCAGCTTTCTCAGCCTTTTGGAAGGGGAAAATTGTGTTCCCAGAGGTGGTTCCCAGTTCACAGGGTTGTGGACACTGGCTGCCCAAAGGTGGAAATAACAGGATAGAAAATGTGTGTACAAAGAACTATTTTTGTCAACAGCTGAAGTGTATCAGGTGCAGTACTAAAGAATTAAAAATTAATATGACTAACTGAGGCTCTCAGCAGCCCTGGCTCCCACTGTGCTGAAAATGGTATCACCGTAAGTTTTTTACGCGCTGGAGCCTACAAGGTAAGCAAATCTCTTCTTGGTATCTTCCTTCACTCAAGCAAGAATAGTCAATAAGGCCTTTGTGTCGTGCCTGGCGAGGAAACGACAAAAACAACAGCATCTTCAGCCAAGAAAAGCCTTGCAAGGGTAAAGATGATAGGATTTCAGCTCAGCAGCAGAAATGCACTTTGATATGAATAACTTTATAGGCTAATATGCTAATGTATGCAGCAAACATGGTGCTGCCAGCTAGCGTTTGTCGAGTGCATCCAACAGCAGCGAGCAGCGTGTGGACACCAGTTTTGACATGTATTGGTGGCTAGTAGAGTTTTAAAGGGTAACCGAGTAAACACCAGCAGAAGTCCTACAAAATAATGCTAGTTTTACAGAGCCAGAGATACCAGGTGGATTATTTAACAGAAAAAAGGGAAATAAAACCCACAAGGCAATAATTCAAACAGTCGCAGCTGATGACGTATGTTAGAAGGGGAGGCTAATTGAAGAGACATTTCTGCAAATACCCAAAATGCAAACAAAAAGAAGAGTCTCCTGCCTTTTGCATTGCTGCCAAAGGTCTTCAAGCACTGAAGTAAGTCCAGGAGCAGAGTCATCAGAGCCCCCCTGTATGGGACAGAAACAGGCCCCCAGGTCTGACTTGTCATCCAGAAAAATCTGTCTTCTTCCTTTGAGGGGGCAACCAGGGCCCCTAAGAGCGTGAAAGAGGTTAGTCTTGGTGGTTGTGTCCGAGGCCAGATAGCTACTCTTATTTCTTCTTGCTTCCTCTGCCCCTCTGTGTAACACACTTATCTCTGTACGAAGCACAGGATGTTCATGTTTGCCTGAAGCATATCTTTCAGAAAGACTTTAATAATTCATTGAAATAATTAAGGATGAGGAAATCCATAACTTTCGGTGGCAGTTTGCTCCCAGTGCCCATCAACCCTCGTGCTAAAAATGTGTGCCACGTTTCCGATTTGAACGGGTCTGAGCTCACCATCCAGTCTTTCATACTTGCTGTCCCTTTCCTCCATGAGGTTAAAAGAGCTCTTTAATACCCAATATTTTTCATCCCTTAGAGTGCTTATCTGCTGTCTATCAAATCATTCCTTTGTCTTCTTTCTGGTGAGCTAAACAAATTGAACTCCCAGCCTTTCACCAGGGAGTAGCTCTCTGGTTCTCCAATTGGTTTAGGGCTCTCTTCTTTATGTGCTTGCTGACTTTTTCCAAATACCTCTGGTAACATGGATGTCAGAAGTACACTCACTATTCCCAGTTTGGTTTCACCAGTGCCGCATACAGATGTGCTTAGTTACTTTTTTTTTTTAATAAAATAGCCCTTTCTTCCTTAGCTATTGGGGTTCCTGGATTTCTCTGAAGGACCCATTCCAGGCTGCAGACCTCTCTTTTCTAGGACCAACCAGCATTTGCTGCTTCTAGATGTGTTGCGTGTTACCGAAAGGGACCCTCCAGTCCAAGCCAGCTGGACTGCCCCATGCGTACCCGCATGTCATTTGTCCCCCTGACCGTTTTAGTGTCATCGGTGAAGTGTGGTGTACACGAGGGCAGCCTGGGGAAATGTGGCCGGGGTGGTACATTCAGCGCGGGACTTCGGCAACGGAGGGTCACGAGGGTTAAGTGCGCCTCCGTCTGATCCCACTGTCAAGGGATCCCAAGTATCCCAAGGGGCTTGTGTTCAGTGTAGGGGTGGTCAATGCCACCACAGCCAAAATCCATCAAATAGGCAGAGGCGTTTTTTGAAAGAAAGATGTGGTCGCAGGTTATTTTTGGCTTGCTGCCTGGTTTTGAGCTGCCTACATCAATACTCTGCCCTGATCGGCAAGGAGGCTGACCTGAACCATTTTGATAAAAGAGCACTTAATAGGAATAACACTTCTGCTCTAGTTTTGGCCCTCTGAAGCCAGGATATGGACATGCAAGCCCCAAGGAAGGTCTCCACTCAGCCGTCCCGTACTTACCCGGAGGATGTGTCAGCCCTCTCACCCGTCCGATCTCACTGCACTTTACCTTGCGCTGCTTGTCCCCACGGCCGCCACATCTTTTTCAGGGTACAGATCCCTCCTCCTCAGATTTTGGGGCTGGCTTACCCAGTCTTTGCTGCGGGGCCAGTTCAGTGAGTTTTTCTGGCATTTACTTAATCTTGGCCAGTTTTTTTTTAGTGTCTGTTACATTGTGAAAGCGAGGGGGTTACTGGGGGGCATAGATATAACAGCTTTTTTTTTTATTCCCTTTCTCCTACACGTAAGACTAGCCAGCATACACGAAGTGCATGAATAGCCAGAGCAGAATTGAGCACAGAGAGCATCGCACCTTGTCCGCATCTCCCAGGGAAGGATCTCTTAGAAGAAACATGGTTTCCTGGAAGTCTAGAGGGACCTTGCAGGACTGGTGGATTCAGAGCCGGTTTAGGTCTTTGGGTCTCAGGGAAATAATTGGGAGTGTGGCTTGGGATCACAGCTGGAGAGTGCAGCTCTTTTCAGGAAAAGAGGAATAGTTTGAGTTGTGGACAACCACAAGAGATAATAGGGAACAAGCTTCGAGAAATTTTGTGCTGAAAGCTTTTCAAATTCCATCAATTTATACCAAAACATCTCTTCCAACATCCAGGAGATGATTTGCTTGAACGTGTTGGTGATTACACAATGAATGAAGGCCACGCATGAAGCAAAATCTTTGCCGGTGCCATTAGGGATAATGGCATTAGCGAGAAATCCCAAGCAGGGCTAATTACTCAGCATTTAGCAGGCCTGGTTATGCAAGCTGCCAAAAAAGTAGTGAATAGGAGTACCTGGAAGGAAGGACTTTTCTTAATGATGATTTTGTTGTTGTATCACCATCATGCATTTGTTTGGTTGCAAGGAGATGCGTGTGCTGTTTATTTCCCCGAACTGATGTACAAAAGGAATAAATAAAGATGGGTGAGCCGAAGTGAGGAAAGATGAGCAAGTCGATAAATCACAAAGTCATTAAGAGTGGGGAGCAGATTTTGTATTGGATTGTGAAATGCATAGAAAGCCACTGAACACTCCTGCACAGGGGTGAGTCCAGTCATGTGCATAATAAGAGAAGAGCCATTTCATTTTGAAGGTTAATATTTAGTGAGTGGGCATCATAAAAGAAGAATTTACAGGAGTCAAAACTAAAGGCCGTAAAGAGGTAATTGCTCGCTTTGTCCAACAGACTTCGCAATGGAGCAGGCTGGTTTCCATATGCGGTGCCGTTTGCTGGCTCCTTCATTTGTTGGGTCGTGATGGCGTGGAGAGGTGAAGGAGCAGGACAGCACTGTAGGACAGCCTTGGTCGCTTCGCTTGCTCCAGCTGAGTGAGATGAGGTGATGGAGAAGAAGGGGGCGAGAAGAGTCTCAGTCCCCAACTCCAGAAAAGGAGTCCCTCACTCTCCAGAGCCCATACCAGATGGATTAAAGTAGGGTAGGTAAACAAGAAATAGTGTGTCCTCCCTTCTTCCCCAAATCCTCCCCCAAGGACTACCGGTACAGCAGAGCAAAGGAAGGAGGCCAGCGGGAAGGTGGTGGTGCCCGTCCTTAGCCTGTTTAGCAGATAGGTGGGTTATCACGACTGGTGGAGGTGTCCACCAGGTGCAGCAATAACGCAGCCTGTGGAACATCTGGGTGCTCGAGGGAAACCGGTGTGCACATTTCACTCAGGGACCAGTGACATATGGGTGTGCAGCTTGTTAAAAGGAAATTAAAAGCAACAGCCAAGAGAGTAAAATGCTTGCAGGTGGTGAGGTGGTTATCTCAAAAGGCACCTTACTACCGGGTCATAGTAAAGGTATTTCCAGTTATCAGAAAATATTTTAGAAAGAAAGTAAAACAGGCACAAGGTAAGCAGCTGGATAAGAAGTGTAGGTTGTGTCCAAACCAGGGAAAGCAGAAGAGCACGAGCTCTGCGATCAGATACAAAACCATAGTAAAAGAAGCCAAAACGGATTTTGTGGAATAATTTACTAAAAGGCATAGAAACCAATAACAAAATCTTTTTCAACTACATCAGGTGCAGGCCACTTCCCAGCAAACACGTAGGGCCAACAGATGACTGTGGGGTAATGGGGGCACTTGGAGACAACAGGACAGTAACAGTGGAGGCAGACGAGCCCTCTGTGCTGGTGTTCGCTGGAGAGGAGCCTCGGAAAGCCTCCCACGCCACAGCATTTTTCTGCTGGGGATAAGCGAGAAACTGCCTGAGATTGAACTGTCAGAAGAGGAGGTTTTAGAGCAAGATGATGAAATGAATAGCAACAAATCATCGGGTCCAGCCGGGGTTCACCCTGGGCTCCCGAGGAGACTCAATTACAAGA
>NW_009210571.1:13077-32148 GCF_000690835.1 Fulmarus glacialis
AACTGCGATGTGAAACCCCTGCCTCCCATCAGTCATACGCCAGGAAATGGAGGTGGTAAATAGGATACTCTTTTTAAAAGAAAGAGCTTTGGGAAACCACAGTCTTGTCTGTCTGCCTTCCATACCAAGCAAATTGTCAGGCAGTGTGATGAAAAAAAGACCGGACAGGTAGGTTGGATTGATACCGGAGGGATGCGCTGCATTGCAGGTCTTTTAGAGTCCTGCGGAAGAGCCGGTACGTCTGTGATGAGGATGACCCTCTGGACACAGCGTATTTGGCTTCCCCAAAAGCCGATGACAGGTCATCAGCTTAGCGTTTAGGGAAGCACGCAGATGTCTCTCTGTAGCAGCAGTTTGGACAACATGCGCCGAGTTTTGTTCTCACCCTCATGTGTGAGCTGGACCGAGCTCTGCAGGGGCTGGGGGAGAGAAGAGTCACCTGCCCTGTGGCTCCCGCCTGCCCCACTTGGGGCTCCCACTTGTAGGTCAAACCTCACCATCTCTTGGGTCTCCTACTGGGTCTGTGGAGTCAGTAAACGTCATCATCATCTTCGGCACTGACGGAGTGCCTTAGCTTTAACACGGACCCCACGGTGCTATATGTGATGTACAGAGACAATAATAAAGAAAAAGTGTGTTCTTGCCCCCAGGTCTTGCAGTCTAAGACAACAAACAGTAGAGGCATACAAACAGTACCCAAGACTGGATTTAGTTCTTCTGTGAGGGGTCGTTTCATGTCTCGGCTGTTCCAGAGCACACCACCAGGACTAATGTTTGGGTTGAAAGCCCCGTCAGCCCACCTCCTTCTCCGCAGCACTGCTGCCTGACCGCCCGTTTGCTTGTACAGTGGATTATTCCTACTTTGTTCTTGTGTTTATTGGATTGCATCTCCTGCTGGAGAAAGGGTCCCACGTTTACCAAGACGGTTTTGAACTCTAATCTCAACCTGCGGCCTGCTTGCAAACCCATTTAGTTTGGGCTTATCTGCAAGTAAAATAAAGGTCTAAGTTATTCATGAAAATATGAGGAATTCCTGTTTTTGAGCTGACAGCCTTGCTACTGTGCCCTGAATGGGCTGTACTGGCAAGGAAACTTGGAACGGTTCTTCTTTGTTGGGATTTGTTTGCTCCTGTTTGCTAATTAAAGTGAAAGCCCGTTGCTCGAGGTTATAGAATCAGCTGATAACTTGTTTGCGGGGTTTACAAAGATTAAATCAAACAAGGAAGCTGCTGGATGTGCATTTAAAACTAAACTTCTGGTTTTGCATTTGAACAGTAGTGGTATATAATGTGATGATTAAAATGGAAGATGAGAAAATACATTGCTTTGAAAGATGTAATCAGTTATTTCCATAGGAGCATGTCAGGGAATCAAGGACACTTGATTTCCCTTCATTGTTCTGCATAACTGAATATATTTGGGTCATTATATCTGAATAATCAGAATAACATTCTTGAAAACAAAAAAGCAGTAGTGATAACAGCATATGATTAAGTGCGGCTTGTTTTGAATCTTCTGGAAAATCAGATTTAACAATTTTCAGAGTCCTTTTTCCCATTGATGAACCAGGGATTTACATGACTAATGTCTATTAACACATGTAAATACCCCTTGCCTCAATGGGAACCAACAAAGGGAAAATAAATCCTGCCTGCAGCCCATTCTGTCATATGAATCGAGCCTATGAACGGTACCGTTTCGTGGTGGGGTATCGGCTGGGGTGGGAAACACAGCCAACGTTCATATAATAGGTTTTCATCTCTGAAGGCAAATGTCAACATCAATTTACCTCCGGCATAAGTGAGATCTCCCGAGGGATCTCAAGCCTGTGCGGAGGGGTCACAGCACGAATCCACTGCCCACATTTTAGCAGACGTGAGAGGGGGCTGGCAGGCACACAGGGAAAGGCCAAGGAGTGCGGGAGTGGGATGTGGTCCAAACCGGGATATTTTCTGAACGTGGAAGAGGGAGGCTCAGTGATTAGAAATGAAGCTTGCTGGCCTGGGCACCAGGAGACAGTTGTAAATAAGTTTCAGTAGCTGTTTTCTCTGTTAATAAAGCAAAACATGCAAACACATCCTAGACGGCCATCCATCAGAAAGACATTTTACATCACATATGTTTTATGAATATTAGATAATGGAGGAATGTAACAAATAGTCATTTTTGTCTCTCTCTTGAATACCAAATAACGGTTATTAGTATCTGTCAAATAAATAATGTGAATAATTTAACAAGACATCACTATTGTGCAAGAAATGATATCCCATTCTATTAAGCTTTGGAGTCAGTTTTAAATAAGATAATAAATACATGGAGTAGCTATAGCAATTATGTCCTAGAAATTTACTTCAAGTGGTGCACTGCTTTAAGAAAAGCAAACCATTCGGACTCTCCGCACGCCATGCAAATGAAAGGCTAGAATGCACAATACGTGCAAAATCTTTGGCTCATGTCAACTGGAGTGGCTCCAGCTGTTCCAGCTGTGCTCTGTATATGGTATCCTTCTGCATATGGTGATTATATACGCACACACCTTCCTAGATCCATCTCCTTAATAAAAGTGTATGTGACCTTGTCGTGTCAATTTGCCCTCTCTGCTAACTTTTGAACCTTTTCCAGCAAAATCTGCCCAGAGGTCTTGCAGGTAGGTTCTACAAACCTGCATGAAATTAGGGGACTAGTAAGGGAAGAGGGATCCTGTCAATGAAGCCAGCATCTGTCCGTGCCTTGTGTCTACAGGAAATCCAACTTAACGCTGTTGGTCAGAGAGCCACTTGTAAAAAGAAAGGTATAAGGTGAAATACTAGATGAAAAGGATTTCAATGATCACTTCGAGGTGATGCTCCTGGAAGGCGTTGGCCTCCTGCTGCAAAACGGCACACTCACCTTCTCACAGGCTCAGGATTGCATATCAAATCATTAACAACTATTTCATTGATCTTTCTAGAATCCTGCTTGTGGCTCATTATTTAATCAATCAAAATTACTTGGAAAATATTATTATTTAAAATGATTTAGGACTACAGAAGTTATTCTAATTACAGAAGGCATCGGGGTCATTACCCTTTACTGAAAATACCTGGTATTTTCTGTGATAAAACATTCTTTTCTGAACATAGGAAAGTATTGAGTATTTGTGTTAAAGATTTCTATGTTGGGTGTTTGCTGCTCACTGATTTTTTTTCTCAGAATGAAGCTGGGGAAGAACATGTATCTCTCAGCTGAAATTTGAAAGCTTTGAGGTAGGGGTTGGCAATTCTTTTGCAGCCAAGACCTTGTGTCAAGGACATGCTTTTTACCTTCCCCATCCCAGACTTGTTTAAAGTACAAGAATATGAAAAAAAAAAAACTATTGTGGGCTGCATCTGCTTATTAACTACTTGTCCTACTGAATGGCTAAAAATCTCCCCGGGGACCAACCTCACACAATGTGCTGCAATGTCACCTCCCGTCTCCAGGACCTCAGTGTCTGCAGTCCACGTGCACAAAGCATCTGAGCGTGCCCACGGCCACGGCCACTGGTGGTGACGGACTTCACCTGATGCTTACCTGCAGTGCCTGCATAAATGGGGTAAAAAGGAGGCAGCGTCTCCCCGCAGTGCTCTCGGCAGCTTTGCTCCCGTTGCTGGCCCCCGAGAAAGAGGGACGGGCATTCAAAGCTTGCAATGGACTCCCAGATCCATGACTTCTGCTGTTCCCCAGCTATGTGCGTCATCTATGAACCTTATCTGTCTCATCCTCTTCTACTCGTGGTCCACAAAAGCTTACCATTCTTATCAGTTACTCAGTTGGCTCCAGTGTCACATGTTTATGCTGTGAATAGGGAAGTTCTCACCAAGCCAAATGAACCACGTGGATGTTATCTGATGCTAAATGATGGGATTAACTTTTTAACATCTTTCTTAGAAAAAGGATGCAGAACACTACATGAAAAAGCTACTGTCTTAAAACTGATAAAGGAAAAGCCTCAAACATTGAAAGCTACCAGACCTAAGGCAGTCAGGACAACTCTCGTTTGACTCTGTTGTACATCTACAGCATCTTGCTGCCAAACTGTATTCTCCAAAGGACAACTGGGTTGTAGAATGCAATGGGTCAGCATTGCGCACAGCCTGGGTTTGCTTCTGGACTGAATCAGAGCAGTGGAGCAAGTTGAGCAGTTCTCTGCCTCTCGTTTCTTACATCAGCTGGAGCAGGGGTTGCGCATGAGACGTGGCGCTGTGGGCAGAGAAAGGCCTCTTCTACGGTGCAGCTGAATTCCCACCTCGGATCTCACCCTAGCCTTTTTTCTGCCATAAACCCCCTTGTGATAGTGGAAAGCCACAGGAACCAAGCTTTTCAGAAATGGCAATTTGCATGTTGCGGTACCCAGCTTGAAGTCTCGGGACTGGGCTTGCAGGAGTACTTGGCATGCACAGTCGTATCTGAAATCAATAGAAGCTATTTTCTGAGCATATGAAGTGCTGTAGAAAATATGATGTAGTCTGAAATGATAAGCCTTAGGTATTTCAAACCTTCCACCCTGAATTAGTGGGTAGTTGGGACCATACGCTCAGTGTGTCTTGGTTCTTTATGCGTAACCATCTCCACTGATAATTCATCTCACCAGAAGCACCGTGGGAGTAAGTTAAATGTTTGTGAAATACTGATACGCTGCAGCAAAGCCCAGGAAGGCATGAATAATTCTGCTTCCAGAGCAGGGTGTGAACAGTTTGCAGTAAATGAGACAGTCATGCATTGATGATGAGGACGAGCAGGATTTTGAGGAGCAATTAGTGAGGGAGGGGTCAAGTAGAAAAAAACCCAGTAGTATAGTAAGATAGTTAAAGATGTTTCATAATCCACACGCCCATAGGAAGCGGTAACAATTGCTCAGACAACCATGCAAAATTAACCACTCATTTAGGAGATCTTACGTAATACACTTCACCAATTGCTTTGGTATTTGCAGAATTGAGGTCTGAGCACATCCCCTTGGTCTAAGATCATACGATTGCATCAATGTTGGTATTTTGTATCAGATGAAAATCTGACATTTGTGTTTTGAAGAGCATCAAGGCACAAATACCACCTCTGCCAGCCAATGCTAGATAGCCTCCTGCAACTACTATTTCATACGTAGCTTAATGATGTGGAAATGGGGAAAACCCTAACACACCATAAAAAACATACCAAAACTCTGTGGAAGGGTGTTGCTGTACTACAGAGATGCTGTTTGCCTACAGACAACTTTAGTTCATTATTCAGCTCCTTTTGTTCTCCTCATACGACCTGGACTTTCATTAAATGTAAATGAAAAAAAGTTAAAAAAGGAAAAATAAATAAAGAGAAAAAGAATAAAAAGGAGCACCGTGTATGGATGTCCTTACTGAGATACGGTGGGGCTGAGAATCTTTCTTTCCCAGCCAGAGTTTCTGGTGGATTTGCCCACTGTTTTGAGAACAAGAAAAAATGAGACACATGTAAGAACCCCTACCAAATTAGTATTTTCAGCTCTGTTTTCAGGGGCATAAAGTAATTGCCAGCTGAAGGTCTGTCTCCAGTAAGATATTTATTCCACCTAGTAAAGGAGGGTGCAAACCTGGTAAGGCTGATGAGGCTGTTGATTTCCATTCTCACATCGGCTCTTGCCCCACGTAGTGACACGTTGCAGAAATGTTATTGACTGTTGTGGTTTAACCTGGCAGGCAGCTAAACACCACACAGCCACTCGCTCACTCCCCCCACAGTGGCATGGGGGAGAGAATCAGGAAAAAAAAGTAAAATTCGTGGATTGAGATAAAGACAGTTTAATAGAACAGAAAAGGAAGGGAAAATAGTAATAATAACAATGATAAAAGAATACACAAAATAAGTGATGCACAATGCAATTGCTCACTACCCACCGACAGATGCCCGGCCAGTTCCCCAGCAGTAGTCGCCCCCCCTGGCCAACTCCCCCCAGTTTATATACTGAGCATGATGTCATATGGTATAGAATATCCTTTTGGCCAGTTTGGGTCAGCTGTCCTGACTGTGCCCCCTCCCAGCTTCTCGCTGGTAGGGCACGAGAAGCTGAAAAGTCCTTGACTAGTGTAAGCACTCCTTAGCAACAACTAAAACATCAGTGTGTTATCAACATTACTCTCGGACTAAATCCAAAACACAGCACTATACCAGCTACTAAGAAGAAAATTGACTCTATCCCAGCCGAAACCAGGACATTGACAAAATGACAATAATATTTTCCGATATCTGCTCCAAATACACAAAATGCAAATTATTTTGAAAGAGATGAATAGCGTGTTGAGAAGCACCATTCAATTAAATAATTGGTTGTGAGCATCTTTTCTTATTAAAATGACGTAATTGTGAATAGCAGAATGATATTTAAATGAAATGGTATGTAAGGGGAGTCAGAAAGATTTGCAAGAAACATTTGTGATTGCGTTATCTTTAAGTGGAAAATTTATAAATTCTAATGAATAATACAAATGTATCCTGATATAAAATGGAAATGTTTGATCAAGAGGCTGAATACGTAAGGATTAAGTTCTTTTTATTGAGGAAGTTTCGCCTGGCTGCAATATTCATAAAATGTGTTACAAGTTTATAAACAGAAAAGATACTTGTTAAAATACAAATTTAGTATGGAAGGTATATTTTAAATATTTAATGAAACAATTATGCTGTATTAACAGTATGTTCTTTATTTCTCAGATTGAAAATTCACAGGGTTTTTTATCCCTCCCATCTTTATGTGACATAGCTTTTATTTGAGTTATTCTCTATACATTTTCAGAAACAGCTGAAGAATACTAATTATTTACAGATACATTTAAGAATACCTGTAGTTTGTGCTTCCAATGTATTATATTCACATACATAACATCTCAGTATTTATTACCCAAATAGTCTTCACACTCCATGACTGTGTAACTGGGAATATAGCACGTAAACCGGCTGCTGCTTACATGTACCTGTGATGAAAACGGCTGGCTACGTGAGGGGAGGAGAGGTGGGAAATGGCCAGCAGGTGAGGAGCAGCGGTGGTTGGCAAGGCTGGAGGACACCAGCACTCTTCATTGCATTACCTCCCAGTGCTTGCTAGCACCCGAGTCCAAGTTGTTAGATTAAATTAGGCAGTACTTCATCTAGGCAATATAGAAAAATCTTTCCCTCCCCTCCCACCAAGGATGTTTCCTCGTAGACCAACCTCTGGCTGCTGAGAGGTGGGTCCTGGAGCACAAGCGTTTACCTTCCCAGAGCAGGTTGGTCGGTGATTAAAGCAAACCCGTTGTCATTCTGAATATTGCCATCATTTAAAATGCAGGTCTAACTTTTTCTGGAGCTGTGTGAAACTCAGTGACACTTGACACTGCCCTCCGGCATGAAGCCCCACAAATTAGTTGCCTGTAGTGAAGCGATCCACTGGGACCTGCTGTAAATACCTCCATGAAATCTTTTTTTTCTCTTCTCTTGCCCTTTTTATTTTGGGGGAATTTTTTTGACTATTTACATTTTCGCCTGTGTAAGTATTCCCTGCAGAAAATGTGGGCTCTGCTACAAAAAGGATGAACGCCTGGTGAAGAGGCCAGCAAGCTCGATCCCTGCACAGCCTGGGAGGAGGGTTGGTGGGGAGCTGCACCAACACGCAGGGACAGGGACCGCCGCGGCGGTGGCTGCGGGAAGCCGGGGACCTCCGGACCCACCAGGCGACACAGGGAAGCGCTGGAGGGAGGCTGCAGGTTGCCTGCAGGAGAGAACAGACGGGGCAGGGCTGGCTGTCCATCCAGGTCGCCTGGGTTAGGGCTGCTCCTAGCTGTGGGTTTGAGGGACGTGGATCTGCAAAGCCACCTCTGCTGTGCTTTGCAAAAAGACACCGTGAACAGTCACGTTAAGACTAACAGGAGGTGTGTTTTTTAGATTTAAGAAAGCAGATTCAAAGCCTGTCCTGCCGCATACCTCCCATGTGCTTTTGGGGCAGTTAACTGGGCTTTGCACAGAGCTTTTGCATTGGGTGGGTTGAAGACTCGACACCAAATATCTTCCCTGGCTGAACTTTCAGACGTTGCCCAAGCTGAATCTGTGCTGAGGCGTTTCTGAAGTTGAGTTTCTCACCATAGAAGCCACCCAGAGGCCAACAGGGAGCCAGTGCAGCTTTCTGTAGTGCAGACGCTGCTTACAGCAAAGGACACTTACCACCAAATGCTGCACCAGCTTAACCAGCTAACTGGATTTAAGATGAACCATCACGTGAAGCATAGCAGCCCATGCACTGGTACAGAGGTACAATCATGAAACAGAAAAGGAATGGTCACAACCTCCTATTTACAGTCTGGAGAACGAAAAGCTGTTCTGACTGCTAATGGCTGCTGATCATCTCTTTTAACTTGCAGAAACTACTCTGCCCCTTAGGTTGCAAACCCAACGAAGGGCAAGGATCGATACCAACAGGTCTAGTATCTTTGTGACTTTACCACCAATATCTAAGTGATACCATCAGAGAAATTAGAAACTCAGAACTGCAGGGACATCTTGCAAAGAAGCTTTTAGAGAAGGATTTAATACAACATCAGCCAGGACAAGCACGATTGGGGACCTTCATGTAGGACTAACCCAAAGGTCGTGAAAACATCCTGTGAAATGGAGACAGGAACTCAGCGTTCAAAGGTCGGATTTACTGGTAACTTCATAAAGATGCTTCTACATTTCTTTTTGCCCAAGATACTAACGTAATGTTTGCGAGGAAACTGTTTTGGAAGATGGCTCTCTGGAGCACTACTATGCTGCTCTGTGCTCTGGAGTGTAACAAGGCAGAGCTCACATCTCATTTCAGGCAGTGCTTTTCTCATATGAGGACTGATCCCAGATCAGCTCTGAAGACAGCAACATGCTGCCCGTAGCCATTTATTATTTTTAGCCACGGAAAAAAATTTGATAAACTAAGTGGTTTAATTGGTGTAAGACCCATTGCTCAAGCAGCAGGCTTTATCACACAATCAATTTAAAGACAAAGAAAGAATATTCTACCAAAGCAGAGCCTAACCTGGGTACTGATAGAGCACTGTCAGCATCTGCAGTAAATGACTCAGAGTCTGACAACTGAATTTATTAGAAAGAAGGATCTGGGCTCCGATGGATTCAGTCTTGCTGAAAAGTTAATGGATTTATAAGTCTCCTTTGAGCTTTTTGAAACATTAATACCTATTTTTATTTGTATTACCTTGATTTTCATGATTATACTTTTACATGTGAACTGTACATAAATATTGATCTTGTCAGATGTCCGCTCCCTCCACTGGTGGAAGGACTCTGGCAGCTCCCCGTGCTCTACATTTTCTGCTGGACAAGGACAGAGTGTCTAGCTGATGTAATCGTAGTTTTGCTCCATTCATAGAATTAGTTTAAGAATATTTTTATGGAATAACTATCTGAACGTAGCGTAACGTGATGGAGGAGGGCTTTCTAAAATCAGACGAGTTGAGCATGAAATGTCATATGTGCTAATCTGTCTGAAACTAGGAAAAGTGTGAAATGTGCTGTAGGGAGGAATTATCTCTTCTGCAATATTACAGGCCAGGAAAAAAAATCTGTTTATTACACAGAATAAAATGTATTTATAACAAAACCTTAACTTATTCTCACTCGTTTCTGGCTAAGTTAATATGTTATTAATTGTGCATTTTTGGATATAATTTGAGAGGGGGGGAGGACGAACTATCTCTAGCGCTGCAGCCTCTTAACTGTAACAATCACATTTTCTTTTTGATAGTGTAAGTTAATTTTTAAAGTGATCTACAGAGGAACAGATGGGGGAATGAATTCTCTATGGGTATCTCCTGCTACACCAACACTCAGAGCGCAGAGCAGCGCCTAGTGCCAGGCACATCTACCTTGCAGTCCTTCCTCCCCTTGTCCTCCCATTATCTTATGTCTGGTGACCAGAAATGGAAAAGCAGCCTCTGAAGGTAAAAATTCCTCTGGCGTTTGAGATAGCCTTGCATTGCAATTTGCTTCAAACTCCTTGCTGGGCTGCAGCATCCCGCAGTGGGATCCTGTCTTAGGGACCTCTGTAAGCACGATATGCCTCCAGCAGCAAGGGGGGGACGTGGGTGCAAAAAGAAAGCCGGGAGAGGAGTCCCTGGCCCACTGATCACAGTGAAAAACACTAGAATAATTAACTGCTGCCTCATCTTCTATTTTATTTCCCTGCTGGCATGTGAACTCTTGCTACGCAGGAAGCAAAAACCCCACTGGCTTCAGTTAAACTGGGATTTCACTCCAGATTGCATCATCCTCATATTTTCTCATTAATTATTGCTCCACTGCTTTATCTGTAAAAAATAAGAACAGCAACACATCAATCATAAAGCAGACTTGAACTGTGGCTTTTCCATGTCCTGTGATTTTGGAAGGAGGTCTCAGACAAGGGGGACTTGGAGGCTGGAGGCTGCTGTAGCGGGTGGTCTGAGCGGCTCCCCGCGCTCCCGCAGTGTACCCTGTCCTCCTCTCCTCCCCATGCACACACCCTGCCACCAGCAAAGGGGCTGGGTATTAACACCCAATATGTTTAATGCAAATTTTTAAACTGGAAAGTGTGCTTTTAGGTTACCAGCGAGAGTACAGAGTTAGTTCAGGCAGCTGATTCAGAGTTGCTGTGGGGAATAATCCCACCACCATGGGAGGAACTGCCTTGGGTGGCTGATGCTCCTTCAGGGTGCCAGATCTGCACTAGAAATGGAAGAAGAGTCCTGTAACATGCAATTAAAAAATCTTTAATAATAGTAATTACAGCAGAGCAAATAGGACAGAAACTGAAAAAAAACCCCTTTTCTTTGACATATATTTTTCTTAAAATATTGCCTATATCTGCTACCAAACTCTGAACCTCAGCACCACCCTCCTAGAGCATGCAGAAGCTGAACATTGATGCAGGAGATAAATGTACCTTAGCCCATAGTTCATGATGGTGGGAAGCATTTTTAACCATTCTATTAAAGTGATTTACATAATAGATAGAGCTGATTTTGAGACGTCTGAATTTAAACATGCTAGAGATTGAGGGGAAAAAAAACCCCTTAGTAAAAGCTGATGCCTTTTCATTTTCAAAGAATGACATTATATCTATTATATTTATTATAGTTATTACTAATGACAGTAACATTGTGTTTATCTGACAAATTTGGTTCCAGACCTTCAAAACAAGTGATGAGGTGCCCCAGAGACGTGCTGTGGTAGTGCTGCATCTGCCTGAGCTCAGGGAAGGAAAGGTAGTGCCAGGAGCTGGTGGGGAACAATAAACCTGGGAAGGAAGCCCCCCACTTGGAGAAAAGCCCCCTGTGATACCCGATAGTGCGTGCACACACATCACCCCGCTGCTACCGGACAGGGTTTTGCAAGATGTAGATCACAGAGACGAGAGATGACAGGGTGCTGTGAGGCATCAATGACGTTTCTGGGAAGATATCCCAGGAGACAAGTATTAGAGTGACAGCTACCGACGTGCTCAGCCCCTGCTGCTAGTGATGCCCCAGTAGCACGGGTACCACGCAGGGCGTCTCCCAGCGAGGATGCTGGCCATGTCCCTGGCTCCCTGGGACTCCTGTGCCCCCCACAGCAGCTTTGCCACAAGCAGCAGCATTTCTCCACGCCATCAGGCCGTCCCCGGCTGCCGAGAGCCACTGCTGATGCCCCGCGATGAGGTGCGCAAGCCAATGGGGTATATTTACACGTCTGCTCCTTTGGGATTGAAAATCAGGGATCCTGAGTTGAAGCCTCATCTTTAAACTAGCTCCTCCAAAGCCGCCCTTGTCTGTAAGGTGCAGCAGGCTGGTTTGACTGAAATGTGTTTTTTTCCCCCTAATCAGGGAAGTTTCACGAGGTCTGTTTTGGCTCTGAAACCACACAGTCCAAGCAAAACTGAAACACCCTCTCTGGAAAAAATGCAGTTATCTGAGCATTTTAGAATTATGCTAAGAATGTTAGACTCGTGCTGGGAGTCCATTTCAATTTCATCTGTATTTTAAGAAGCGTTTCAGTTGAGCCTACCCGCCCCTGACTATCCCCCTTGGTCCTCAACAGCCACCCACGCGCTCATGCAACTGTGTGCAAGAAGGTGCAGTATGTGCCTTGGTTTGTTTCCACAGCATGTTATCTGCCTGGATGGCCCAGAAATGGTTGGGCCAGACTTCCAAGTACCTGAGATGAACTCACCTCAAAAATAGCACTATGTTTGAGGAGATGGAGATTTTAAAGCCCAGATTTGCTGCTAGCTGCTCCCTGGGCCGCCAGCAGAGCTGGCTTGCCTTTCGGCCAAGCTGAGGAGCACTTTTTAAGGTAAACCACGCTAAATGGCCCATGTCTGTGTGGATTAGAAATTATTCACTCTGTCAGGAAAGGAATCCTTTAAAGCAATCGCAAACCGCTTCAGTGGGCAATGCCTGTCATGGCATTGCATTAGATTGCGCTTTATGTGTGACCGATCAATATGTTTGTCTATATAAGTATGTAAAGCTGCATCAGTTCTTAGCAAACGCAATATTCATGGAGGTGTGGTGTCATGGGCATCTGTCCCCATCTCCCCACGGCCAGAGCAAAGTCTGCGGTAAATGCAGGACAGGCAATCTCATACCTTGCACCTTGGCCGCCCTATAGTGAGGATCCAGGAACAGAACAGGAAAAGACTGATAAATTCAATTTCTGACAGTTTGGCAGAAAAAAAATAAATTGGTATCTATTCCAATTACAGCAGTGGTCGGACTCTTGTATAAGAGCTTTTTTACCAGCTTTGCCAGTGGTGGCACTTAGCAATGGCAAGAGGAGCCTTTTCGGGGAAGGGTTCAGCCCTAAGCACAAGTCCTGGATAACTGGGGACAAGGTGGGCTTAGTCATTGCCTTTACTTCCATGTCCACCTGAAACTGTTGGTTCTTCCAGCACATGAATTAGGAAATGTCGATTTACATGTCAAGATGGATGTGCGCAGAGGTAATCAGGAAATAATACGCACCTCATAAGGATTTTTGCCTCTGTAAATTTGATTTCTGATTCTGTTATGTCATGAGTCACCACAAGGAAGGTCTAGGGTTTTTTTCACCACCTTGCACCATTCCTCCAATGTATCACTAAACCATTTTTAAAATGCAATTTAGTTGGTCCAGTTCCCAACAGAAAAAACAATTTCCAGCCCCTACCAATTGCATCTCACTTATCCTTCAGGAACCAGCTCTGGGGCTTAAAGAGTGAACCCATGTTACGGGTGCCAAATCTCTTAGTTTATCATTAAGTTGATAATACACTTCACTCTCATTACTATTCTATCATTAGGATCTGAGTGGTTTGAGTGTTTGACTAAGTGGCTGTTTTTTCTCCTCAGAGGTATATGAGATGCTGCCTCTCAGCAAGGTATCCTGAAAACCTTTTCTTAATGAACAAGTGATTAAAAGGCTTAAGTGCAAGCAAGCATCGAAAACACAAGCTGCATTATCACAGAACGAGCCAGAAATAGGCTAACCCTCAGCGCCACCGAGAGCACAGAGGTCCTTCACTCAGATTCTCTCGACACTCTCTTGTTTTGTCTTAGTGGTAGCTGCCGGGCAGGGCCCCGCGGGAAAGCCATGCTGTGGCCCAGTCTCCGTTGCGGGTGGCTGGCTTGTCCTGTGCCGTGCACAGCAAAGCCACCCCAGGGCAGAGCTGGCTTTTCCCTTGTTCCCGTACATGGCCCCATTTCTTGTCTCAGGCAGCTCAGGAACACATTGTGAGCGTCCTGCTCCTACCAAGGCTGCATCTCCTTTGAGTTGGCTGCCAGGAAAAGCACAGCCAGTGAGCGAGAGCGAGACAGTCAAAGTCTTCGGTGGTTTGTACTTCTGTGCTATCTTTCACCGGGTCAGATTTTAATATTTCATGTGGAGGTACAATAAGGTAACACATGGGCTGCATCAGTCAGCATCCCTTCCCAAGGAGTGGAGATGGCTGCGGTAAATGAAAGCATATCCCCTCTGGAAGGAGTGTCAGCCAAGGAAATGCAACAGCCCCGGAGTGAAACGCTGGTCCTTCAGAAATCAGGGCAAGTTTAGCCAGTGGTTGCAGCAGAGAACAAATTTCACCTCATTTTCCTCACCAGATGCGGGTGTTGTGCAGGCATCCCAAGGCTAGTGCTTGGTGCTGCTTCTCCGAGGCATCCCTTGGTGCTGCTGAGGCAGCCCGTGCACGGTATCTGCTTGCTCCCCAGTTGGGTACGGGATGAAGAGGAAGGCTCTGGGGAAGCAATGGTGGGTGTTTAACACACCATGCCAGGACCTCCAGGACCCCAGCATAACACCAGTGCCAATGCTGTGTGTCTGGTCAGGGTCCTTCTGGTGGCACAGGCTGCTTATTCTCTGAATGAAGAAAGGTGGAGAGATAAAAATAAAACCCTCTCCCTGATATCTGGTGGAAATTTCTCTTCCATTTGTTTCTATTTCTGCCCTCTTCTCTTCTCATTTGTTCCAGTAACTGAAACAGCAGCATGAGCTGACACTATCTGTCATTACCCACATCATTTTCAGTGACACTGGTTCAATTAACTGTCCTCACGGATGTCTTCATGATCCCGAGAACGAAGTTTCATTTCCCCCGCCCTGGAGAAGCTATCTGTGGGGATGGGTTCAGCTTCGCTGCCTCTGACGTCCCGTGGAGTCGTCTGGCTGACGCGTTGTGTGGTGGCTCCATCATTTCCTATTTCTTGTTGACCCCAAAAGACACGGGTACCAATGCCCATACCATCCCCAGTGTCACGTCCAAGTTTCACCACTACCGAGTAAATCAAACCTCTGGTCTGGTCTTCCCAGCAGCCAATACCCTGTGATTGTTTTCCTCTTGTTAAGCCTTGCTCAGAAGTGTCTTTGAGGGGCTGCCTGGGCAGGGACCCTCGCTGATGGCTGGGTCTGCCCAGAGCTGCCAGCGGGGAGGCAGGGCAGGCACGGCAGCTAAGACCTGAAGAAGAGCCATCCTCCTCTCAGTACCACGACCTGGAGAAGAGCTGCCCAGTTTGCCTCTGTTTGCTGGCCAGTTTTATTCTGGAGCATCTTGTTTATTGCAATTCTCTTTAGTGACCAGAATTTAGCATCCTTAGTTTTGATTTAGATTGTGGTTTCTATATAGATAGCAACTCGGCACTTATGACTTCCTTGTAGGATGTCATTAAGGGCTGTGCATTAGTTTCCAGCGCTGCCTATTTTCTCCCAAAGGCACCTCTTCTCCTTCCAGTCATTTGAGACACCTGGGGAAAAGGAACATTTTGCATTTGCAGACAGTGGGTTATGACCTTGCTTCAACTGAAGAAGAGTTTTGGCAGAGGAGAGGTGAGTATAATCCAGGTTGTAATAGACTTACCCAGTCCCGGACCTTGGTTAACAATTCATTCCTCTTCTCCCGAAGAGAAGAAGCAGTACAACTGATCTAATATACCTTGCCCAGGGCTGCGGGCACAGCGCTGATTCACTGGAGAGCAGGGAATCCAGGAGAAATACTTTATTAACTTCTCGCCCTGCTGGTAGTCTAAGTGGGGGGGGTGAGGGGTGGAATGGAGGCTTGGAATTAAAAGTCTGATAACTTGCCAGGGAGATGATGACAAAAATCAAAAGGGAAAGCACATTTTATTCGCAAAGTTCAAGAAGGGTATTACAATCAAGAAGAGGAAAGCAAATTGAAGCATTAAAAATAAAGCACTTGATAGGAGCTCTTTGAAAGGGTGGCTAAAAAGTGTTTCACTCAAACTCTCTCATGACACCACCATATTCCCCCCTCCCCTTCATTCCCCCCCCGCCATGTCACATCAATTAATTGGATTACAGCTGTTTGCGACACCAGCCCGGCTGCAGCCACGGTGCTGCTGAGCGCAGGCGGTTTCAGGCTGTGCGGGAAGGAGCCGTGCCGGGTTATTCTGACCTCTGATCCCCGAAACCAGCTTGCTGCTCCCTGACCCCGCGCTGAGCTGTGTGTCGCAATAAGGTTTATGTCACAAGTGAGGAAGGTTAAGCCACCAGGAAAGGCCCCTTGAATATTGAATTTTATGGCACTGATCTGTCAAGAGTTGAGAACTTTGTCTTCTTCTTTCCAGGATGGGCTGACCCAAAACAACGGTGATGGGCTGGGGGCAGTCGGACCCTCTGCTTAGTCCACTGTGGAGGTGGGGAGCTGGCAGAGAAAAACACAACTTTTGCTCCAGCCTGGCTTTCGTGCTCATCGTTGTTCACTTGTGCATGCAGGGAGCTCGGGAATCCTCTGCCAGAGCCCCGGAGCAGAGCTGCTGCCACCACTGCCACCACCGCCACCACCACTGCCCCAATTCCTCTTCTTACTGCTCCCCAGGGGAACCACCAGCACAGTCAGCTGTTTCGCACTCCTACGGGCAGGCTTAGATAGCAGGACAAAAGCAGGCATTTTATTAAAGGCCAGGTTTATTCAAAAAAGGCGTAACCTTATCTCTGGAGACAAGAAATTCCAGCAGGACTTAGCTGGAAAGTGTCCCCAGGTCAGGAGTAGACACCTCTGGGAGGAGGAGAGAAAACCCAACACCTTGCAAGTCTGCTGGTGTTTGTACAAAAATATCCATCTCTTGGTGCAACACCAGAAGCCTTCTCCTCCTTCCCAGCCCAGGGTCCTCTCTGAAAACTGGTGACACCTCAGGTACTTTGGGGTTTCTATTGAAAACCTAAAAACTATTTTATTACTCAGCTTCGGAGGAAAGGGGGAATGTCCTGTGAGAAAGGTGGGCTCTCTCCACCATGAATGCTTTTATAGTAATCCACTACCCTTTGATGAAGATAGTGATACTGTATTTACACACATATATATATTTACTATATATATTACTTCCAATCCATCAGGCTGCTGCTTGGGTACGACTGCTGTGTACAGCTGGTGTGGCAGTACCGACACCAGGCAGAAGTGAGCTACCTGGTACAGTTTTACTCAAGGAATACTCCAGCCCCGCCTGTGTTTTGGTTGCTGAGCGTGAAAGCTGTGAGGGCAGGGATGCTCTGTTTAGCTTGGTCTTGGAGCGGAGAATAGGAGAGGCCGTGGGGAAGAGGTGGGAGCTGGGTGCATGCTGCTGGTGCTCTCCTATACCATGAACCCATCTCTGGCCCTTCGCCATCAGAGACCTTCCAGGGAGATTGCAAACTCTCCGAAACTCATCCCTTCTCGCAGCAGGAAGCCAAGGAAGAGCCAGGACTTTAGTCAGCATAAACTTCAGCTGGACCAGTTCTTAAATGTAAGGTTCATTTCTTCAAAAGCATAGCATAAATATTTCAATAATTCTTCTGATATTAGAATTACCCGGATGGGCTGAGATGAAAAAACGTCAAACAAATACCATGCATCAAATTGCATTGCATCTGATCGCCCGCGCTTGCCGGGTACCCACCAGAACTGCGTGGACGAATTGCACGGGCAGGGCACCTGGGCTCAACAAGAGCATAGCAGGGCTCAAAAAGGTTCAGGGGAAGGCAAGCAAGAAAGGCTAAAGCAGGAAACGGCTTCTCCGCAAGGCAGAGACACAGCAGAGCAGGGGTCTGCCACCAGTAAGGGACACAAAAGGACCATGGGGAAGGCAGGAGATGCAGGAGCAGTGGGGAAAGGGTGCACGGGGGGCCATTACTCACCCTACCACATCTTGTGAAAGCAAGCTATGGAATCATCAGACTGAAAAGTACCAGTCTTAAAAGAAAATGAAATATTTAGAGATCAGATTAATGAAAATTAAATGCATACTCTCCAAAAAAACTCCCCCACCTTTTTTAGCCAAGTGCTGTATGAATTTAAAGAATTTGTTAGCACGAGGTGATGTGGACACCAAAACCACAAGTGAATTAAAAATCATGTTTAAACAAATACACAGCAAATAGATCCAGGAATGCTATGGCTGAATGCAACCTTTGACTCAGCAAATCCCACACTTAGGAAGTGCTAGAGGTGGAAAAAAGTGCTAGAAGGAGATGATGCTGGACATCTCCATTTCTGTCTGTCCTTTCTCTATGTCTCTTGCTGGCATTGGAAGCAGGATGCTGGGTTGGGGGATGCCTTAGCAGAGTAAACTTTAAGTTCTTCTGTTATACTAAATGTTTCCATCTATTTTAACGGCTTTTTAATTTTTTTAGTGATGCAAAGAGACCTGTTGACTTAATGTTGACCAGTGTGGGGAATGCAAGGGCTGGGAGTAGGGCAGGCAAAGGTGGCACCGGTCGGGGTGGGAGGTGGGGGTCAGGCTGGTGCTTCCCTTTGGGGTCTTCAGCCTTGTGGGATGGGTAGGCTGGGACATATCTGATAGGGGAAAGGGGGACAATGCTTCTTTGAGCCTACCACCAAAACAAACACCTAAAAGCCATGTTTTCTAAAATCCCAGGCTGACATGACTTCGCTGGGTCTCAGAGCTCCCGGTAGGATGCGTAGCCCCTGGGAGGCAGACGGTGGGAGGCTAAACCTACTGTCCTGGCTGCTCCTTCCCAAGGCAGGCAGGTTTTGGTCTCCCTACAAGAGCCATTCATACTGTAGTTAGTGGCCAGAAAAAACAAGGGAGGAAGTGCATGGTCTTATAAAGGGCTTTATAGCTCAAGAGAATGGGATTAGTTCTAAAGTAAAAGCTTTATGAATACTTCACTGGTTTTAATCATTTAGTTTGGGTGATACTGTTTTCCTGTACATTTCCTGTATTTTTTTTTGGTTGGTATTTAGTTTTAACAGAACTAAACAAACTGAAGTGTTTGCTTGCTTAGTAGTATGGCAAATTGGCAGGTTTTTGCCTGGTTCTGGGAGCCTAGACACTAATCTTGGAAAACTGGTGATGGCCTGCAACTGAACCTAAGACATCCTAGCAAACTGGAGTCTTAATAACCTTGTCCAATATTTTTGTGTTTATTTTTGTTTTATTTTTTGTGCTAAATTTGCAGGGGTAGCATGAATTGCTAGAATTCATATAGCAAATTTTGAGGAGACAGCTGAGCATCCTCCTGCTGTGTTTCAGTCCGAGGGTGTCTTCATAAGCTTTTATGACTTTCTTCTGTTGTGTGAGAAGTTCAGGAATGCCTTTTAATGCTGAAAAGCGGCAA